>NW_015116398.1:0-19884 GCF_001443285.1 Poecilia latipinna | reverse complement strand
TTTGTTTTACAGCATGAAATGTCTGAATGAGTGCTCATCCAACACTGGTGATTCCATACTTTTTGCCAGGGGTTGTAGATCCTTCCAGTGCAAATGCTATCTGAAAACGATGGATCATACTGTCCAGATATGCAAGAAAAGTTCATGAAGTACACAGATCACACAAATAAGTCCACAATTCAATTTCTTTTAAATTCAGTAAAGCCTAAGGGCTCGTTCATTAATAAAGGCATCTTAGATGGATGCGGCAAAAGCTAGTAACACTTCATAATCGTGAAAAAATCTTTGCAACTGCTATATTTCCTTTTTTTTTTTTATTATTAAAAGGTGGGATACAGCAAGCAATTCTGCAAACTGCTACCAAGAACTGAGTTAACAACATGAAACAAAAACAAGCCAAGCCACTGGAAGGAATCAACCCGTCTTAAGAGCATAACCTGCTGTATCTTTGGTCAGACAGGGCTGTTTTATATCTGTCACAGCCTGGTGACTCTCAGAGAGGCTTAGGAGGGAAATGTGAAGAGCCCAGGATTCAGTCACCAGCACAGAAATGCATCACGTTAACGTAAAGAGCTGTAATAATAGGAAGAGATGCATAAAGGGGAAAAAAAAGAAAAGAAAATACTGTGTGACGAAGGGATTTAAAAGAAGGCTGCATTCAGTTCCCGAGAAATTGATAATCTGAAACTCATTGGAATGAAACTATAAATATCCCACATTTTAAAAGAATTCATTACAAAACACAAGTTGCACAATTTAAGGCTTGCGTCATTGTCCATCCGATTGTTTCTAAGTAAGTCTGAGAAGCTGACAGTAAAAGAAAAAAAAAAAGACGTATTTCAGTAATTAACAGGGAAAACTAACATGGATCGTAATTCATCTAGTGGAACCTAATCCACAATCCAAAAGCTGAAAACAATCCGTCTTCCCTCATCGAGGACCAGTGTCCACATTAGGTTGAGAACACCTTGTATCGGGGCAGAATCTGATGGCTCCCTTTAATCACACCTGCAGTTTTCACCTGACGCCGCAGCACCTGAGATCCGACACGTCACGGTCCCTACTGTCTCCCCCAGCCGCCGCTGTTTCCACTAAGTTAGACTAAACTTTGCGGGTGAACAAGTACAGACATCGTACCTCCAGCGGGTTTCCCTGATGAACCGAGCAGAAATTGTCTTCTTCTCGTTAATCCTGTAGAAATATTTCCCGGGGAGGCTGCTGCGGTGCTCACAGAGCCTCCTCCTCTTCCTCCTCCTTCTTCTTTTTCTTCAAGCAGAGGATCTCCAGCAGATAAATGAATGTGGTTCAGTGTGATGTACTGTTTGCTGTACTTCCCTCCACAGCAGACCCGCTGTACTGTGCTGCTGTAGAGTTAGACAGCCTGTGTGACTCTGCTGTCTGTTCCTGCCTCTTTTTTTTTTTTTACCTTAGTGCGCCACGAAGAAAAAAAACGACTCAATAACTCCCCCTGCTGGCCTGACTTTTAAAACGAAAGAGTTAAACACCTCCAAAATTGTTCATACTCCTAAGATCTAATGTAGTTATTTTTAATCAGTTAATAAGTGTTTCTGATAGGAAATGAGGCATGAATCTTCCAAAAGAAATGAAAACAATGTAAGTGAAAAATAAATAAAAAGCTGATTTTTGAAAATCAGTTCTATACCTTTCTAAGTAATCTGTAGAAAAATATTTAATATATAAGCATATTGGCATTACAGTAATTAAATACTTGCTATAACCCCTGACCATCTTTCTGAGCGTTTCCTCTGTTATTTTGAAAATGTATCTGTGATGATGAGCCATCATTGTACTCTTTAGCTCCATCCGCAGATTCAAGTATAGACTGCAATATATGTTTATGGAGTTATTGTAATTCCATGTATTTTCTACAGACAGACAGACAGACAGACAGATAGATAGACAGATAGACAGATAGAAGTACTTTATTCATCCCAACCGGGAAATTACTGTGCAGTTGCAGCATACACATACACACAGATCAATTACAATATAAAAATAAAAAATAAGATAAATGCATAAAATATAAAATGTAAGATGTAAGATTCTGTACAGTATGAACAGTGAAAATTAATAATCTGTACAGTCTACAATAGTGCTTTGTAAGCAATCTGTACAATATTGATTAATGAGCAGATATGTACAAAGGTAACTTAGCGTTTAGTAATTAAGTGCTTTTTATATTAAAGTCAGCAACAGTAACTATTTTACCATTTTTTGCCGTAAATTTACAGACTTATTTTGCAGTGTTGACTGACGGTGATTCCATGTATTTTCTACAGTAATAAAATGTTTCAGATTTCACGGTCAGAAAATGTTGTATTTCACCATTTTTTACAGAGAAATTTACAGACTTTTTTTTTTTCAGTGTATAAACAAGTTTGACTGAATTGCATTAATCTCCATGTCCATGTTGGGGTGTAGCGTCATCATCCATTGGAAGAGCAGCTACAGCATCCCTAAAGATTGGAAACATGACCCTTAAACAATAAAATTCACATCAATGTAATAAATGGGCATGACAATTAACATTTTTCACTGACCTCTCAGTTGTGTCTGGAAAGTTGGATCTCTGTTAGATGCTTTTTCCCATAAGGCTCACTGAAAAATAAGTTTGAGTTGAAGTCAATATGTAACATTCAGTTACCACTTTGAAATGATCGTACAGCTGTGCTCATTTTGCTGCTGGTTTGACATTCGGCCACATCTTTTAAAACAGTAATAAATCTGACAAATACCTCCTTAAAGGCCAGCGAATAATAGCAAAAAGTCAGATGTTCGCAAATTTAACATCCTTCAACATCATTTGGCAAGAGACATGCATACGCTGCACAGGTCTCCAGTCTGTCACAGAACAACCATATATGTACACACTATACTTGAGGAAAAATCTTACAAACTAATTATCCTAGCATGCACATTTTCGGATTGTGGGAGGAAGATTCCCACAGTCCCACAGTTTACTGATACCTTATTGCTACATTTGTAGAACTGTGTTTATTCTGTGTTCATTCTGAAACATCTAGGTGGGGTAATACCTTATTAATATCACTTTAGATCAATATCTGTAAGTATACATTACTCTTTAAACAAAATCATAAAGCAACACTGTCATCCACTGATTATGAAAACAGATTCTGGTTAATCCCCACCCTTAAAGACTCCATTCTTGACACAAATATTGTTGTTCAAAAAATAGATGATTTTTTTTCTGTTTTTTTTAAATACTTGTCTTATACTAATGTGAGAAGGTCTTTTATTAATGGTGGTAAATAGATTATAAAACAGACATTCAACACAAATATAAAAATCTGATTTGTACTTCGTGACCAAATAAAATGTCAATCCATCCATTTTCTGAACACCCTTGTCCCTCAGTGGGGTCGGGAGGGGTGCTGGTGCCTATCTCCAGCTAACGTTCCGGGCGAGAGGCGGGGTACATCCTGGACAGGTCGCCAGTCTGTCGCAGGGCAACACAGATACACAACCATGGGCACACACACACACCTAGGGGCAATTTAGACAGACCAATTAACCTAACAGTCATGTTTTTTGGACTGTGGGAGGAAACCGGAGTACCCGGAGAAAACCCACGCATGCACAGGGAGAACATGCAAACTCCATGCAGAAAGACCGGGGCTGGGAATCGAACCCAGAACCTTCTTGCTGCACGGCAACAGCTCTACCAACTGCGCCACTGTGCAGCCCTAAAATGTCAATCTCTTAATAAAAAAATCAATTGTTTATAAAACATAATCTCTTTTGAAATACTGTTTAGACAAAAGAAATTTACAGTTAGTAAATTTTGCAAAAGTAAAAATCAGATGTTTACTTCTTGGCACTTCCTTACCAGAAAACGCGTTCATTTCTTAGCAACAGATTAACAACAAATATTGTTATTGTTCAAAAAACATAAGATTCCTTCTGCTCTTATGAAATACTATTTATCTTACACTACTTACTACTTAACAAGAGCGGTGCAGTTGGTGAATTTTCCAGAAAAGTGAAAATATATGTATATTTTTTCTTTTGTCATTGGTGGTAAATATATTATAAAACAAATATACTTTTCTGTAATAAGTGTTCCACCAAGGTGGCATCTCTGAAGTTGTAACTGGAAGCTCTGCCTTCCTCTGTAGGAACTGAGCGTTCCGCCATCTCTGTAGTTTTCTACATCTCTGCCCTCCTCAGTGTTCTGTTGCTATGGTAATTATTTCTCTCTGAAAACTGTCATGTGTGAGAGAGACACATAGGGGGAGAGAAAATTCCATCTCTGTTTTGAGCCTAACTGACACAAAATAGTGTCAGAATTTGTTTTGATTTGAATTTGGCTCGTTTTTTCATTAATTGCGTCGTCATGGTTACTCAAAATGCCAACAGAAGTTGGCATTTCGAGTAAGGCTGAGATCCAGCCTTATGTTATGTTATATCGTGGCGGTGCCGCATTAACGGCTCGTAACATTAATGCAGAAAGGAAGCAGCAGTTATTTTGAGGTGTAGAGTAATCAGTGCTCTTTTACTCTTTTTAGAGTAATAGGTGCCTTCCGTGTATTGCATGAAGGCATTGAAATGCCTTGCTTTGCAAAGCACTGCTATGCTCTGCTGTGGTAGGCCCCAATTATCATAGCTCGATGAGGATTCAAACTTACAGATGGCTGCTAAGGCAATGGCGCCTGGATTTACACACCCTGCTTTCTTCCCATTGTTTGAAGAGTTTGGTGATGGGGACATAGCTGGAATGTTGGATAAAAACACTAAAGTTCAGAGAAAACAGCAAAATTGAAAAAAAAAAAAATTCTCAATCGACACTTACCAGAAATCAAAAGGCAAACGGGGTCATCGTCTTGTAGACAAAAAACAAAATACCAGAAAGTGTTATTCGAATAACAAAACCAGACACAGTACATCAAAATGTAATAAATCTTAGTCACCTCTATTCTTTAATGAACAACAACCTCTGTATGTAAACATTTAGTTTGCCATCAGCGAATCAATAGAAAATGTTTAGGAAAAACATTTTGATTCTAGGGCATCGTGGGGAGGTTTAAAACAGGGTTAGATATAATAAAATATCTGCTAACATTCTCCTGGAAATGTTATATCCATTATCTAATCATGGAAAAAGTAAGACACAACTATCAAAACACTGCTTCTACTTAAACTAAGATCAGGCAAGGAGAGCATTGAGTGGATATACGGCCCAGAGCCCCAGGGTAACTCTGGAGGAGCAGCAGATTAAGTAGGGGAATCTGTTCACAAGACAGATTCCCCTACCAGTCATGCACTCTACAAATCTGTTCTTTACAAAAGAGAACCAAAAAGAAAGCCATTGCTGAAAGCAATCCATTGAAAGTCTAATTGGGTTTCATATTTGGGTGTTGGAATGGCCCAGTCAAAGTCAAGACCCACAATTTGAATGAGAATCTGTGGAAAGTCTTGAAAATTGAAAGGTTAAAGATTTCTCTTACAGTTCCTCAACAGTAAGGTTGAGGAACCTTACCGAGCTGACTCAACCTTACTGAGTTTGAGTCATTTTGCAAAGATCGGACAACAAATTCAGTCTGTCGATATGCAAATCTGGTAGAGACATACCAAAAATACTTGTTACTGTAATTAGAGTAAAATCAGTTCAACAAAGTACTGACTCTGTAGGTTCTAAATAGAAAAGCACATTACGTTTTATATATTTTAGATGTTTTGTTCTTTTTCACATGTGACATTTCCAGTGTGCTTTACTATAATACACTGGTTTGATTAGAGTAAGAAAAAAAATCCTATAAAGCTGAAACAATACAGTGAAGTCTGTATTACATGACAAAATGCAACTAGGATAATTAGTATAAATACTTTTGCCCTACAAATCTATTTTTTGTTCTAAGTAGTCCCCAACTGCAACCTGGAGCTATGAATTGTTTTAATTAACCTTAAATTATAATTACCTGTACATTTCTCTGTTGGAATGTACTTGTTCTCCTCCTCAAACTCACACTTAGTCCCTGCTGTGGTGGCAACATATGCACGGCCATCATGCTGACACACTGTTTGGATATGTGGAGGTCCTGAGCAATCTGGAAGGAGGCCATGCTGAAGGAGTGTGTCACCACAAAACACTTTAGCCACATCCGCAGCACATCCTGCAGACTTGCAGTAAAAGAGCTGCAGTGAATCCTTGGCAACTATAGAATCACAAAGAAAACATTTCACGTGGACATGTGGATGCTGTTACATGAGACAAGTCTGAGTTAGAGAAGACATTTCTGACCTGTGGTGACCGGAAGGCTCAGAGTGTGTTGAAAAGCAGTCAGTGAAAATATGACCATCATCACTATAAAAACAAAAATATGAAGCAAAATCAAGGTTGTCAGCTGGTGACCAATGAGTGAAGTTTAAAACTGGTAAATTCTCAGATGCTTACCTTGCATTACAAACGCTGCTGAAGATGACATAATGCATAAGCGGATTCTGTCTCTCTCCACAGATCTCTGAGAAATATTTTCCTCCACTACACCTGGGGGAGGAGTTCTGTTTTAACATATATGCAACAGTACCACACATTATAAGTTATAACATTATAAGTTTTTAAAATATTGACTAATGGCAATTTACTGTAAATCTCTCTTCACAACAGATTGGTAAATCATCCATACAGTGTAGGCGCAAAGGTTGCACGTCATTCTTAATTTTAGACTTACTTTCTAACACTTACACCACAATTGTGCAATTCAGAGGTAAAATTGCACAAAAGACTTTTGGAAGTAAGAAACTGGAAGTAAGTAACGGGGTATTTACATTAGCTGCCATAAGCACTTATTTAATAAGTTTTATATAAAAAAAAATATTTTTTGGAAAAGTGCATTAATTTCTATATTTTTTTTACATTTAAAATATCAGAATTGCACATAACTTTATTCTTTTGTCAGATTATATAATTTTTAGATATTAAATCAGATATTAAATCAGAACTCTTAGTACTTGAGCTGCTTTTTGTTTTACAAAATATTTAGTCAATTCTTGGACGGCTACTTTTTTACTATATATGGTGAAGCAGTGTTGTTTTTACAATTTTGTGCGGTTCTACGGAGAGGATCTGAGGCAAGCAACTGATGGAGGCGCCTGAAGTTACTGTTACCACAGTTTATCAGTGTGGCAACACACAACACGAGAGATATGTGCATAACTCGAATCTATTTCGTTTACCCACACAGATAAAAAAGAAAAAACATAAAACGGTTCTAGCTGGCAAGCTAGAGGACTTTTCTATGGGATACCCACAGCACACCCTGTGATTCAACATCATCATCCCATCGTCCGACTCCGATCTGCTTTCGCGAATATTAACGAGCTAAATATATCAAAAAAATTCCACAATTAAAGTCCTACCCGAATAGCAGCCGCCTATACAACCTGTGAAGTCCGTGTATGTACGTCAGTCAGTGTGCATTTCCCCACCGGCGAACTGAGTCGAGACGGGGTTATATCCGGCTGGTAAAGTTAGTTTCAAGTTGTATCTTCGTTAGACATTCACTTTCCGTGGTTTGATCAGCGATGGCTTTTCGATCCGTGCACGGTTAAAGTAAAGGTGGTGCAGGCTACTCTCTCTCATCCTTTCGCACAGTTGAGCGGGTATGTACTAACCCCTCCCAGACGCGTCAGCTGTAGCGAGAAAAAAAAACACTTTCTATTTCACAAATATGTAATTAATGCTTAGTTACTGGACCAATGAGCCACAACTGTTTTTAACATACTTTATAGACTCTCATATTTTTGTTAAGATTTTTTTTTAATTATGGATTTTTATTTATTTATTTATTTATTTATTTATTTATTTATTTATTTATTTATTTATTATCCAAAAGATAATTGTGTTACTGCACCTAACCAGTGAGAAACAGTGGGTTTAACCTGCCTCACATAGCTGCTCTGACATTCAGAGTTGTGGAAATCACTCACATAATTAACTCTTACGCTGTATGCAAATGTTTTGCTGACACATCACGGGCTTCAATTTATCAGAGCTACGTATATTCTCCAGTTGAAGTTTTGTGTTTAGACATCAGCTACAACTGCAGGTAGTAGCTGTTGCTCAATTCTGTTTCATGAATCAGTGGTTTCAGCATAAAACCACAATTTTCACGTGGCAGTGTCTCAGGCAGGATATTTTTGAAACATGTAGGACTGACTAAGCAGTGTAGTTCTGCAGATGACTGTACGACCAGGGAGAAGGCGGAGGAACTCGATTTTCTCACACACTATTTGTCTTATATTGTACTGCCAAGACAGTTTTAGCAAATATATATATAAAAAACATTGTTTGTAAAAGTTGCATACTGCAGCTTTAAGGGTTTAAACACAGTCGGCCTGAGACTCATTAATAAATATCATTAGTTGAATCTGCTTGTTTGTTTTGCTTCGCTTCAATCTCTGTTCCTCAATCCGCCCAGCATGGATGCAGCACAACGTGTGCTGTGAAATGAAATCATGTAACTGACAGAGACCTGTTAAAGAAAGCTGTACCATGGTGTGAATCCTAAGTGATTCAGCTCCATCTGTTAAGTCACCTACCCATTGTCTTCCTGCAATTCCACATGATTCTCATGTCCCTTCGGTTATTCATACGGTATTTGTCCCATTGAGCTGGATTCCTGCAGCTTAATTGCAACCGACCAAATTAGCGAAGAGAAGGAGTTGTGAAGTCGATTTTTTTGTTGTTGTTTTAGAATTGTAGTGTACATGTAGTTGCAGTTTGACAACTTGAGGGCCCTTGAAATTTTTGAAGTAAGAGAAACCTGTTGTGTAAGCATCCATCTCCATTCATCCATCCATCCATAAAGTAGGGCTGACTCTGTTCTGGGGACTCCTCTGGAACATGTGGAGATTGTTGTGCAAAGAAGGATTTTTCATTAATCACTTGTCTCAGGAAAGGGAAAATGGAGAGCATGCCGCTCTGTCTGTGTCATGTTCCGTGTTTCTGTGTGTTTATTTTTGAGTTTCTGTGTAGTCCTGTGAGTCTGTCTTCCCTGTTGATTGCTCCCAGCTGTATCCCGTTCCCTGATTACCTTTCCTGTGTATTTAACCCCACCTGTTGTCTTTGTCTGGGTCGAATCCTCGTCGTATGTATTGTGGTTTGTGTTTGCTCCGTCTAGTCCGTTTGACAGTTGCTACCGGTATTTAGCTGGGTGCTTGCCTCTCGCCGTGCTGCCTGGCTTGGACTGTTTTTGAGCTTATCTCTTCATTAAACCATCATCATCACCATAACCTGGGTCTCAGCGTCTCTCCTCACCACCAACAACCACACTCTTCATGACAGTCTGTGACAAGTGTCAAAATCATTTTATTGGGATTGTGGGGATCTCTATTTTACATAGGCCCAATTTGGTGTGATATTTTTTTCCTTTAAGATGTGCAGTTATAATCAAAATAATTTTTATATTTATTAATTATATATATTAACAACTGACTATTTATGCCATAAAATATGCAATGTTGTTAAACTCAGGGGAAGTTATTTTTAAGAAAGTAGTTTGTTCAAGAAAAACCTAAATATCTGAAAACAGTAAAAATGTAACTGTGCTTATTTTGCTGCGTGTAACAGAAAACATAACTTCCAAAAAGTTCCACTTTTGTCTCATCTGTCCACACAATATTAGTCCAAAAAGGAATCTTCAAGATGGTCTTTGTTATTTTTTTGGTCTGCAGTGATTTTCACATTGGAACTCTTCAATACAAGCAAATTTTGCCAGTATTTATTATTATTATTATTCACATTGTTGAATCATAAGCTATAACCTTAATTGAGGTGCTGTCTTTTTATGATCATCTGTCACAAGCATTTGGGAAGTAATAATAATAATAATAAATCACATTTCTGTCAATGCTGTTTATTTGGTATATATTCAATAAAATGTGAAACTTATTACACAAACAGTTTTAAAAAAAGATAAAGCAAAGCTATAAATCAGCAAAAACAAAAATTTCACCAACTTCACAAGTACACACAAGTGTAAGAAAAGAAGCTGCACACTAGAAAACATTTTTTCACTCTTTGCTAATTAAAAATTAATTTTAAAAAAACAAAACAATTGTTTTTTATTTGAGGGAAACATGTAGATATTAAGTGGCAGATTGTTGAGCAATTAAAAAAAACATTTAAGCAAAAAGTTACTTTTTAACAAAGGAAATAAGTTAGGGGGGAAAAAATCTTTGGTGTTGTGAGCCATTTTCTTTTGCTTAGGAAGGGCTCGTGAAGGGCTTGACGAGACCGAGATCCATGGCTTTGACCAGACATGTGCGTGCCACGTCAATGGGATCCTGCCTCTTGGGATTGTCCTCTGCTTTTCCAATCACAGTGAGGATTTCCAGCATCTCACTCTCGATCAGTTTCTTGGCCAACTCGAAGTCGTCAGAGTTTAGCATGTTGTACACAATCACCAGGCCTCGGTGCTGGACGCTAGGGTTGGTATGGAGACATAACCTCTGCAGGATCTCTAGCCACTGTACTGTCTGATAGGGAGAAAATGAACACAGTCATTATCTGACCCTCTTCGTAAATAAATAGGAGTGAAAACAGGTTCTAGTAGTGTGCATACCACACGAGTCATTTTGGTGCAAAGCTTTTTCTCAGCTGCAGTGAGCATGGCCAGACCTCCGGCTGCAGCTATCTGAAGTTTTTCATCGTCCTCTCCACAGAGCAATACCAGCAGCTTCAGCTTATCGTTGCCATCCTCAAGGTAACGAGCTTGGACCTACAACACATAGGATCGATTTTCAACTTTTGCTCATCTGCATTTGGCATGCATCATCTGTGCACAAACAATCTCAGTGTTATCCTATCTGTCTCACCTCTTTGCATGTTACAAGATTGCACATACATTCAACGGCCGCCAGTCTGATCTTTTCATTCTCTTCAAACATGTGGTTCTCGATCTCTGGCAAAGCTTTCTCCTTCACCATTTTTACCCTGTAAGAGGAGCAAGTGGAAACATTTAAGCAATGCATTTGACGCACGTTTGGGAAGTGATCTCTTAACTTTTTCCTGTAACACAATCGTAGCATCATGAGACATTAAAAATGCTACCTTAGCTTTTCACTGAAACCAGCCATGTTGGTGAGCCCTCGGAGAGCCTCATAGTTCTCTGCCCCCTCTTTGTCTGTATGCAGCAGGCTGACTAGAGGTCGTATCACCTCATATACCTGGTAAAAAAAAAATTAAGAGTTTTAACAGCAGAGAACAGTTTCTACTGTGCAGGTGAAACTCAACAAGATGAAGAAAAAGAAAATAGTCTAATATAGGCCAATAATCTAACATCTCTTGTCAAATGAACTGGAAAATATAAAGATCAAAGTAAAATGTGAGAAGAGTGAATGAAGAAAACAGTTAAAGTTTAGAGTTTTACCCTTTCTCCAGGGAAAGCAATCTCCGGGTTGGAAACAGCGGCTATCTTGGCGAGTGCAAAGCTTGCTTTCACCTTCCCCTTTTCTGTTCCTTCAAGGGCAAGAGGTATCAGAGCCTGAAGGCACAAGAGACTAAAATGATGATTCAAGAACGACGAAAAGTAGGAGGGAGGCACAGTAGGTTTGGTAACCACAACAAAACAAAGACGGGTTTGTCTAACACAGTTTCAGTTTGGAAACATTTTCCATGAAATTGGGGTGTTCCTCTTATTTTTGCATGACTCACCTTTCCCCCTCCATGGGCCACTATCGCGCCACGGTCTTTGGAATCCTCTGTCAGTGCCAAGAAAACCCTGCAGATTTGTTTAAAAATTAAGATCACAAGTTCAAGGAGGTGGATTGCCTTAATCACATCACTTGAATTTTTGCACATTTTACCAGCCACCAGCTTTAGTTCCTAATTTATGTGGTAGATGAAGCAACACACAGTACTACTGGGAAGTGGAAGGAAAATAATAAATGATAAATGGTTTAAAACATGTTTGCAAATAAAAGTCTGAATGGTGTGGTGTGTACACTGTGTGTTCAGCTGATACACGTTGCTCTACCACATAAAGTCAGAATAACATACATTGAGGTTTTCACATAACAAACTATGGAAAGTTTTCAAGGAGCATTTATACTTTAACAAGGTACTGCACCACTGTAAGCACTGTAGCCAAAAATAATGAGTCAAAAATGAACACAAATTACAAAACAGCAAAGAGAAGAGGGCTGATGAAACAGGAAAGGCAGGTTTAGCTGGGTGAGGGTGGAGGTGGGGGTATTATTTGTGCAATATGAAGACATCAACAAATTTGTAAAAGGAATTCCACATGTATTTCCTACCGTGCCAACATCTCTTTGGTCTGATCAGTCAAGATAGCGCTGTCTGCTTTGACCATGACAGCAAGAGCTGAAATGACTCCAGCCTTCAGCAGCCTTTTTACTCTCTTCTCAATAAAGTCTTTCTTGTCCTGAGGAAAGAGGACAAAAACTGTTTGCAAGGTTTGTGCAAACATATCAGCATGCATACTTATTTCCTGCAAATTGAGTCATTTTCCTGCAAACGACTTATTAGAAAGTCGTTTGCAGGAAAACTCAGACTGGTTTTCTCTTACTTTGGGGTGTTGCTCAGGGACATGCTGCTTAGAGAACTTGGCCAGCTGAACCAGCTCAGGAATGATTTCCTTCTTATCGTAGCTGTTGGTGCAGTTTACCAAAGTGCAAGCAACTGCATACAAGATTGTCTTATCCCTAGACTAAAATCAGAGGGAAAAAGCAGAGAAAATTAATTATCCTGCCAATATATTTTGCTTGCAGCTAGACTAGCTGCTTCAAATTAAAGTTTCAAACTATTTACTTCATAATTTGTGGAACATTCTGAGGTAATTAATGCAATTATTGCACAGTTTATAGGGAGTGCACATACATTATAATCAGGAAGGACTCATATCAGATGCATTTCGTAACCCTTTCTTTTGGTAGGAAACAATGTATTTTCAACTATCATGTGCAAAACATGTAAACTCATTTATTACCAATACATACAGGATGTATGCTCCTTCCCCCAACTGGAACATTATGACTCATTGGGGGTTATGAAGAGGTTGCACAATATACAACAATATGATCTAACATCTGTACCTTTGCCAGCTCAAACATGGCTTTCATTGCAAGCTCATCTTCCACAAAGTCATCTTTAACGTCAGCATCATTAGTCAGATAGGCAAGACCCTCAATAGCCCACTTCCTTGTTTTGGAATCAATCTGGGGATTACAAAGCCACCTAGCAAAACAAAGAATGAGATATGAGACAATAATACTTGCAGTAGTTGCATTTCAACTGTTTACAGACCTATTTTATGCTTAATATTGTATTAAATCCAAGTGTTGAGTACTGACTTTCTGCACTGCTTGGCCAGCTTCTCTGTGGAACCCTCAGCAAACTGCCTTAAGCCGTAATCGTCACCTCCAGCTGAACCCAGTTTACAGAGACCCTGCAGGATAGATGGACATTTTTAGATTCAAAGCTTACAAGACAAAAAACCCCCCCCCCCCAAAAAAAAAACAAAACAAAATGAGATGAGATGATGTGTTTTGCTCCATCACTTTAAAATTGTAGCTGGAATTACTTTTTCCTGCAAAAAAACAAACAAACAAAAAACTATATCCTGCAAAAGTATGTACACCTATTGAATCTTTACCCAGTTTAGTCAAATGACAACACAAAGTATATGGTACTTTGCATAACCAACAGGAAGTAATGCATATTTGTGAAGTGGAAGGAAAATCATGTCATGTGACAAATCATGTCACGCTCAGTCAGATTGGATGGAGAAAACTTCAGATCATTTGCATGTCTGGATTCAGATTCTCAATTATATTTAAATCTGGTGTCTTTGATTTGTGTCACTCTGTCAATGCTGGGTTCATTCTTATGTGCATTGTTAGTTTTCTATCACATATAAAGTTTCCCATAGGCTTAAATGTTCAATTTTGATTACCTCTGACCACACTGCCTTCTCCCATGTGTTTGCTGTGTTCCCTATATGATTTAATCTCAAGCAAAACTTCTCATGGTTTTCTTCTTTTTTCTCTTTCAGAAAGGGCAGATGTGTCAAATGTTTTCAGTACTTTCTAACACTTTCCGATTTTTAAAATGCCAATGCACTGACATTAATGGTTGAAATTGTTAGGATTTGAGTTTTCTGTTTATTTGGGGGGTTTTCCTGTGTTTATTGTGATCCTGTTCCCTGTGAGGCTCTGTGTTTTCCTGTCTGCTCCCTGATTGTTTCCCAGGTGTGTCTAGTTCCCCTAATTACTCCCTGTGTATTTAAGCCCACCTGTTGTCTCTGTCCTTTGTCAGATCCTTGCCAGTTGTTGTCTTAGTCAGTAGTTCTCAGTTGAACTGGAAAGTCCTGAGGCTACTTTGCTCCGTGTTCCGTCTTTTGTCAGTTGCTACCGGTTTTTAGCTGTGTGCTATTGTCTCTGCCGTGCTGCCTGATCTGGACTGTTTTTGAGCCATATTCATCATTACATTAATCATCTTCCTCACAACCTGGGTCATCAGCGTTCTCTCTCACCACCACAAACCACAACTTAGGCAGAAATGTGACTAAATAAATCCCACAGCAAAGCACTGTGAAAGCTAGACTCTGCTCTGGTTCTGGTTCACTCACCACCAGAGCTCGAATTTTAATCTTCTCATTCTTCGTCTTCTTGTAGATGTCCTTCAGCAGCGACACGCCGTTGGTGATGAAGAAGCTGGCGCGGCTCATCTTCGTGGAGGCGTGGATCAGCGCCTCGACGGCGACCATCTGGTCCACGTCCCGCTCTGAGCTGCACAGAGCCACCATCATCTCCATGACGCCCTGCTGTCCCACCAGAGAGTTGCCGACCTCAAAGGGACCCTGCAGCAGCCCTGACATGGTGTTGATGGCATGGAGAGTCTTATCCATGTTGTTGGGATCAATTTTAGATCTGCAGCAAAGAAGTGGAGAAGGTGAGAAATGGCGCGCAATAGCAAATTGACCTGTTTCTTAATGAGGATCCTTCTAACTTAAGATTGTTGGTAGGTACCTCTGGTAAAGATGTGTTAGAAGTGTTGGAGTACAATTTTATTGCAACAGGCTTACCTCACTCTTAACCATTTAGAAAAATGTAATTTTTAAGTTTAATAAATTTATTCAACTGTAAAAATTCTTATGATACAATCTGATATTACCAGAATCACTGGTGCTTCAATCAATATGTTAATCTATAACTTTCATTTTTTTGTTGGTCTTAAATATGAATTTCTAGAACCTTTTGATTGGTAGTCAACCAATTGCTCTGTTTTCTTGGGGTAAGAATATATAAGGGTATGAAGGAAAAGAACCCTCTTTGCAGAGCGGTAGCATGTTAGGGACGGTTTTAAAAAAATGCCTTCAACTGCGTCAACAAGGGAGATCTTGAGGTCACCTGATCTAGAAGCTAGAAAAAATAATTTAGTATCCTGTCATAACATGCATAAACCTGTGGAGTTCACTAAACTCTACCATGACATTAACTAGAGCCATGGTTTTGGTCATATGAGAGAAAGGTGGAGCTGTAGTGAGTGAAAAAGAAAGTAAAAGAGAGGGTGGAGAGATAAATGGTCACAGATCCCCCATCTGCATGCTCTGTGTATAAAGTATCATAGAAGAAGACAAAGTGATGTCCTATTGATTAAAGGGGATCACAAGAGACTTTCTGTAAAAGTTGCAACTTGTTTTATGATATGTTGGTGTATTTAAAGGCTTTTCACACATTTTTACCCAGAGGTCCAAAATTTGGCCCACATCTTCACACGTACTTGATGTATTGATCGCAGATCTCCTTGAAGTTGGCTCTCTCTGGGTCACACTTCAGGTCTTCGTAGAGTTTGTTGAGAAGCACGCTGGCGATCAGCTGTGTGTTCTCTGTCAGAGGGAGCTGATCCGGCAGCTCGGGAACCTGACCGCAGACCTTCAGGATCTTCTTCAGACCTGGCAAATAAAGACATGCATCTTGTTAAGAGAACTGAGCTTCAGCCAGAAATTCAGAGGATCTCGTATGGAGAGGCCTGGCTCACCGTGATCAATGGTGAAAAGGGTCCTGGAGTGGTCTCTCCCTTTCTTGTCTTTAGAAGGGACGTTTTTGGTGAGGAGGTTCAGTGCCTGGTCTCTGCCATGACCCGACACCTTCTTATTGGATATCATCTCCAGGAGGGCAAGGAGAATGGTTTTCAAATCTTTAGATGCATCTGTAAGTAAAGATAATTTTATATGTATATATAGAATAAATATGGACAACTAGATGGTCTTCATTCGTTTTCATATATTTTAGCTGTAGATCAAAAACTGAATATTTGATTTAAATGTTGCAAGTTTTTCTCTTACCCAAAACTAAAGATGCTTCCTTCCCATAATCCCTTGTGTCTCCACCAGTGAGAGAGTCATTGATGCATTGGAAGAGGTTGCATGCTGCCAGTGCAATTTCTTCGTTGTCCAGTGCCATAATGCTGCAGATCTTATCAATACCCATCATGTTGACAATGGCCATGGCCTGTTAAGTGGAGAGAGATGTGGAACTTTAGTTGCTCCGGGCTCTATTGTAATTTTGTGTTTTTCTTCCCGTTTCGTCCTTTAGCTTCACTAACCCGAGCTTTGTGCCCAGTGCACATTCCCGACAGAGTTCGGACTGCAGCCAGGATCATTTCTGGTTTCCCAGTCTCAACCATGTTGAGCAGCAGAGCCACCCCGTTGTTCTGGAAGATTCTCTCTGCTCCAGCATCTTCTCTCGACAGCACAATCAAGTTGTTGGCCGCCTAGGTTTTGAGGAACAATAGGTCATACAAAAATCCCAATGAATTTCCAGAAGTTAAAACTACCCACACCGGACTTTTTAAGTTCCTTTAACTACAAACCACTGAACCGACCTTTTCCTTCTTTTCTTTGTCCATATCCTCATCAAGAAGAATATCAAACATGTTCTGTACTCTCGAATCTGTGGAAAATGTTGTCTTGAGCTGAAGAAACAAAATAAATCTTGGTGTAACTTTTGAATTGAAGGAGATCTGCATGTGGCATATACATGTAAAAGTGTCTTGCAAAAGCATTCACACCCTTTCACACATTTCAACCACAGACTTGTGACACTGGTGTTTTGTGGTCGTGACGTTACTTAGTTCAAGCTCAGTGGGTTTGGATGGAAAGCTTCTGCGAAAAACTGTTTTTTTTTTAATCATACCACAGCTTCTTAGTTGGATTTAGGTCTGACCTTTGACTAGGCCATTCTAATTTGTGAATGTGTTTTGATCTAAACCACCCGATCTCTGCCTATATGCTCAGTGCCTTTGTCCTACTGTAAAGCAGGGCAAATATCTTTTAACAATTCAAAAGAGTTATAAGAGTAGAAATACTTTAGGGCACATGTTTTTTTTTGCCGGCATTTGCTGTCTTTTATTATTATTATTATTATTATTGTGTCCATAACAGTTATACACCTTGGCCTGGATTTCTGCTCCCAGTCTGCGGAGAGTCTCTAGGAAGGTCTTGTTCTTTGGCTCCAGGGTGGCGCATCGCTGCACATCTTTGAAAGCCATGTCCAGTTTTCCCAGCTTCTCCAGAGCTTGACAGCGGCGATACAAGGCTTTAATATCTGACGCATCCTCATCAATTGCTGTGAACCAGTATGGCAGAAAGTAAAGGTCAACTAGTGGTTTGCACTGAGTTGTTATGCTAAATGTCACATTTTGGCTGCTTAAACTTTCTCATTTATTACTTTACCTTTAGATGCATCAGAAACTGCATTTGAATAGCTTTCCTGCAACAAGTAGAATGAAAGGAAGATAATATGGCAACATTTTCATTTAAGTTGAAATATTTGTGTGTGTTTTCTCCAATTGCTTTACCTTTTTCAGGTAGCATGCACATCTGTTCCTGTAAATCACAGCCTGCATCTTTTTGTCTGTGCACTCCTTCAGGGCGTTGGTGTAGCACTCGATGGCCTTGTCGATATCACCAGCCTGAAAGTGTTTGTTTCCTTCATCTTTTAATTGGATTGGATCACCCATCTGACAGAAATCAGAATTCATTGATAAGAAAACAAATGATAAAAGTTTTGTCATGTTTGCGTCAGATCAGTGCTTAGAATGTTAACACCTGTTCTGCCTATAAAATGTATTTCAACGCAATGGCAAATTTTCACCATCAACAGAGCTACACTACCCATACAACTTCTAGATGAGAACAAACACCTTAAAGGAGCTAAACACATATTTTACTAAAAATCATAGAAAATATCAAGAAGTAAATAAAGCAGTGCAACATTTATCCAAGACTCATTCAGTACCATCCCTTATACCTCATATGCAGCTGAAGATTTAATAATTACCATCTCCTATTATGACAACATTCAATAAATGCTGTGACGTATTCTTCTCACGGTTGCACTGCTCTGTCCTGACCTGGTTTTAAGGTCAGGACAGAGACCTTGAAAACCAGGGAGACAGCCCCACGCATGGGGAAACCAATGTTCTCCAATGTTCTCCCCATGCGTAAGGCTGTCTCATGTATGAAATAGCCCCACGTGTGAGATAGCCCCACAAATACCATCTCCAACTTTAAATGGCCTCCCTTCAAACCTTATTTGGGCATCATTTAACCCACCAGTGTGAGCCTCGTGATTCTCTGTCATTTCTAAATGAAAGACATAGTCCTGATTCTGTAATACTCTCACTACCCTGAGTACCTTCCATTCACTTCAATGCAAGTCAAAAAAGAACCAAAGTCTTTGTAGATGCTACTATACCTTCAGCTTGTTCTTCTTGGTCTAACTTTTCCTCCGTTTAGGTTTTTTTTTTTTTTTTTTTATCCAACGTAGATGATCTAAACCCGTGGTCTTGAGTAGTTTTATCAGCTTTCTCTTACCGTTTCAAACCTAAACACCACTAATGCTGCAGTTTATATTTATATTGCATCTTAGTGAGGTGGGGCAGAGCTAAGGTGGATCACGCAAAACACAAAGGGATGCTTTCCAAAACATACAAAGCTTCATGGAAAATAGCTCTGTATTCAGGTCAGTGTAAATGACAACCCATTAAAGTGTGCTAAATTTTCTATTGAAACCAACGTTTGACTGATGGCTCAGTGAGGAAAAACTTTTTTGAAACAGCAACTTAAGTTTGTGTGACCCCTTAAAGTTGGTTTGCTCCTGATAAGGTCTATTTAGGGAGCAGACAGCTGAGAACTCACCAGCAAATGCTTGATGGGCTTGGAGGGGGGCTTCAAGAGTGGGTGGTGGGAAGCTGGAGGGGGGTTGGCAGCTGTGGCACCAGGAGAGACTGGTAGCTTCTGGAAAGAACATGATCTCACCACAGCACCAACTGGAAATTAAAAAAATGTTTGACAATTAAGAAAAAAGTGCTATAAATCAGGTCTAAAGGTAGGTCTCTGCAGTGTCTGTTTGCACATTTTATTGAAAAATGCAAACAAGCTTTAGGTTTTAAAGATTTTGCTTCCCTCTAAAGTCTAAAAAAATACATGTTTCATTAATGCAGCATAAGTAGAAAATAATAGATGGGGTTTAGTGTGAGATTTCTTTTTTTATTCCACTTCATCATTTTTAGGAGAACTGACTGATTTTGAACTTTCAATGATGAATTTGAATCAAATTCAGCATTGTGCCAATGTCTTGTAGGATGATCCTGTTATATCAAAGTTTAAAACCATGTAACTCAAACTAATCCCCTCAAGTGAAAGAAAAAATGTTTATATTGCTTTAGGTACAAGCCAAGAATCTCCAAGGCTTAAATTGATCATTAACTGGAAGGTGTCACTTTCCACAGTTAAATGAGTTTAACATCCGTGTGGAGTTTGTTGATCAAGAAGGATGTGCTGCTCAAACCTAAATTAGCAATAAGAAAAGTCTGGC
>NW_015116397.1:37621-37946 GCF_001443285.1 Poecilia latipinna | reverse complement strand
CACACTCACTAGTCCTCTGCCTCCTTCCTTACGGCTCGTGTACAGTCTCAGGGGGCTGGGCTTGGGGGGGGACCCTCCATGCATGGTTAGTAGCTTCCGAGTCTTAACATCCGTGGCCTTCATCTCTTCCATTGGCCAGCTAATTATTCCGGCAGGGTATCTGATTACTGGTAAGGCATAGCTGTTTATTGCACGGATCTTGTTCTTGCCATTGAGCTGGCTTCTCAGGACTTGCCTTATTCGTTGGAGGTATTTGGCTGTGGCTCCTTTCCTTGTGACCTCATCGAGGTTGCCATTTGAGGTCAAAAGTAAGATACATCCTAAA
>NW_015116397.1:18681-33276 GCF_001443285.1 Poecilia latipinna | reverse complement strand
AAGATGGCCGCCCTAAATCTCATCAGCGACAATAGGCGAGAGCGGTCCATGAGGCGTCTATCCTTATATTATGTCTATGGCTAAGGCTATGAGAGGCTGCTAACTAGCAGGTGCTAGCTCATGGTGCTGAGAGCCCAGTAGGCCTGGTCCTTATCAGGATGCGGCTACTGTCTTTGAAATCAAGTTTCTGCTATTTTTGCGCGTTCAGGAGGAGAAGGAGAAGGACAACACATCTCTGCATCACAAGTTTTAACTTAAGTTAGCTAACTTTAACCGACTGATAAAGAAATGTGTACTTTCTGAGCCATGCTGTTTATGTACATGCACTGCAGCTAGATATTTTTACTATATGGAACATTTAATTTTCCCAGACACAACGGTTCCATTACCGCGGTAAAGCTAGCCGGCTCTGACTCCAGCCGGCCCAGCACACAATATACAAGTGCGCAGTAGCTCAAGACATTATGGTACACCCATTTACGTGCTGCTTTCACAATAAAAGCGCACATCCGGTCCATGTTTGACCTACTCAAAATAGGTTTCCAGCCGCTGCATTTGCAAACAGAAAATAATATATACTGAAAAACTAATACAAAATAAAAACTAATCTCTCTCTCCCCCTCTCTCTCTAGTTGCAACTAGATCTGATGTGTAATTTCAAAATAAAAGACCATTAAAGTAGTACTTTGGATCTCTTCCACCTAAGTTGCCGTGCCCATTGCTGAGAAACTATCTGTTTCCAATAAATCCTACCACTTCTGGATGACAAAGGGACACCTCTACAACACAACCAGTAAACGTCAACCAGATGCTATGCATAATTTCAAAAATAAAATTATTTCAAAAAAGTAATTTTTTTATTTTCCCCCTTAAGTTGCCATGCCCATTGCTGAAAAACATATCCGTTTCCAATGACTGCTACCACTTCTGGGTGACGGAGGGACACCTCTACAACACAACCAGTAAATGTCAACCAGATGTTATGCATAATTTCAACAATAAAAACCTAATGAAAAATCAAAGTTTTAATTTTTTTCCACTAATTTGCCGTGCTCATTGCTGAAAAACTTTCTGTTTCCAGTGACTTCTCTCACTTCTGGGTGACAGAGGGAGACCTCTAGAAGACAACCAGAAAATATCAAACACATTTGACATAATTTCAAAATTAAATCCTTTTAAAATAAGACGTTTTTACTTTTATATTCAAAAATAAGTAGAAAATGTAAAGAGCTGCCTCACTCGTCATTTCGGGTTTAACTCAATCATCTTATTTATATACAGATTTTTCTATAATCTCCTATACATGTACTACTTATATACAAACCAGATTTCAAAACAGGTGTGACACTAAACAATTTGTGAATAAAAACTGAATGCAATGATGTGGAGGTGGCAACATATAATATTTTATTCGTAATAGAACATAGATGGCAGATCAAAAGTTTAATCTGAGTAAATGTAACATTTTACAGGAGATATATGTTGAGTCAAAATTTCACAATGTCTATAAATCCCAAAAAAGTTGGGACACGGCCATTTTTACCTCTCTGTGGCATCTCCCATTCTTCTTACAACACTCAGACGTCTGGGGACAGAGGAGACCAGTGTCTCAAGTTTAGAAATAGGAATGCTCTCCATTCATGTCTAATACAGGCCTCTAACTGTTCAATCGTCTTGGGCCTTCTTTGTCGCATCTTCCTCTTTATGATGCGCCAAATGTTCTCTATAGGTGAAAGATCTGGACTGCAGGCTGGCCATTTCAGTACCCTGATCCTTCTCCTACCATGATGTTGTGATTGCTGCAGAATGTGGTCTGGCATTATCTTGTTGAAAAATGCAGGGTCTTCCCTGAAAGAGATGACGTCTAGATGGGAGCACATGTTGTTCTAGAACCTGAACATAGTTCTCTGCATTAATGGGGCCTTTCCAGACATGCTAGCTGTCCAGGCCACAAACACTCAGGCAACCCCATACCATCAGTGATGCAACTTCTGAACGGAGCGTTGATAACAACTTGGGTTATCCTTGTCCTCTCTGGTCTGGATGACATGGCATCCCAGTGTTCCATAAAGAACTTCAAATCGTGACTCATCTGACATATATTTCCTGTGAAATGTTACATTTACTCAGATTAAACTTTTGATCTGCCATCTATGTTCTATTACGAATAAAATATTAGATGTTGGCACCTCCACATCATTGCATTCAGTTTTTATTCACAAATTGTTTAGTGTCGCAACTTTTTTGAAATCTGGTCTTGAGCTACCGCGCACTTGTATCTTGTGTGCTGGGCCGGCTGGAGTCAGAGCCGGCTAGCTTTACCGCGGTCTTCCACCGCTGTTTCTGTAGGAACGACTATAGATATATTTATATTTCTGGTCTACTTTAGACTGCATGTGCTTAAAGTTATTGTTAATGGTAGAAGCAACTTTTTCCAAGTATGGTTCAATAATTCATTTGAATTACTTTGAGTGTGAAATGTTCATGCATGCAAGTTAAAACTGTGAAGAACACGTTAGCTTTTGTTTCAATACTTTGGTAATACTTAGAAGTATAAAGCTTGGAGCTAATATTTAATATTTTCCTTTGACCTCTTGACTCTCACCCCCAAAATACTTGCATTAAAGTCACTGGGTCCATGACAGTTGCAGGGTTTTAAGATAAGCAAAATTTAAATATTAATATTTTACAGTTTTTCTCAGTTTGGGTGCATTTCTCAGAACAGAATTGAAATTCTTAAACTACATGTTCAATCTTCAAATTACTGTGTCACTTCTGCACATCAAAAAATTAGTTTCTCATTCCTTTGAGCAAGTTGCAAATGCTTTTGTACATCATGTAACTGATTATGTGCACTTCTCTGCTTTTCCCACATTGTAATTTGCTTTAATCGTGTTGATCAAAATGTGTTAAACGAGACTTGAATTGTCTCAACTTCCAAAAGAGCATAAGTTCATTGTGTAAGTCTTGAAGTTGTCATAATGTCAATCATATTTTAATTAATTTATATTCGATTTTTTTCTAAATCTGTCCTGAATTGGTAAATTGCTCCCAAGTGAGTCCTGAGTTTCTCTAACAGGTCAATGTATGAACCATTAGCTCAACCAACGATCAACCAGTTTTCTGAAAACAGATTGAAGGTGCATCTGTGAACCATCAGTTGGCAACAATATGGTCTATATGCCAGAACACAACACAATGTTACATTTCTGAGAACTGATGAACAAGTATCTGGACAGAGTGAACAGCCAGAAAGAAGAAGAGGAGTGAGGCTGAGGAGGAAATAGTTGGGAGGGAAGCAGAAGAAGAGTCAGAAGAGGCTGAGGACATCTGCCAGTTTCCATCAGTCCAACATCAAGATATGCTTTGCGACCCACAACATGATGCTGATGGATGTCCTCCCACCCTACTGTTCATTCCTTAACCCCACTGAGGAACTTTTGGCTGCATGACGATGGAAATTAAAATGTAATGTAATTTCTACAGCACTGTACAGTTTTCCATGAGGAGATTGTTCTATGGTTCCTTTTCTACTTGTTTTGTTCTCTGCATTTCTGTCTTTTTCTTTCTGAATCACCATGGCATGGTCCGTCAATAAATTACAGCAAAAGTGTAAATGTAAATTTTGTAGTCTCTTCCCATGACTAATCAATTTGACTCTTATCTGTACATAGAGAAACTATATCAAAATAACTTATTTTGAGTCACTGATATGTTAACTGACAGAATTTTGAGAGCTGAACTAAGGATTTTGCAAGCAAACAAATGCTATTTTTTCATGTTTCTACAAATTGTTTTGAGAAATGCACTGTTTTGTAAATGCCAACAATAACTTGAGAAATGCACCAAAAGTGACTGAGAAAAACTAACATAGCATAAATTGTCTTAAAACTATGTGTTTGTCTGTATGAAAAGTGTACACATTTACAGCTTTGTTTCTGCTAGCCTGCAGGAACTGTAACTTACATAAATGGTTGAAGACAACTTATTGGCCTTCATTAGTCTGATGGGGAGGCGCAGGGGAGGGGTGCTCTCTGGGGCAGGCGCTCAGGAGGGGATTGCTGCTCCAAGACAGAGCTTTGTATAAATGGGCGGCGCGTTGCATGAGGAAGCATTGAAGCACTACCGAATGGTTGCCATGGAGATCCGAGGTTGTCGCAAACATGTTTTCATGAGGAAATGACTCCTCATGAACATGGAATTATAACAAGATATAAAGCTCAAATCTAAACAATTGATGGTGATATACACACCAAGTAAGGGCTGTTCACTTTTTAAATGATCAACCCTTTGTTTTTGAATATTTGGGAATTTTTTTCTGTTTGACTTTCTGCATTGAGTTGTTGTTCTTGTGTCATCTATCCTGAATTACTGATCAAAAAGTAAAAAATTGTAAAGAGAAACATGTTTCTCCCAAAAGAAAGGATGGAAGGATGAAGATAGAAAATTCCCTGAAACAACAGGTCTTGTTTTTATTTATGTTTTTTGTCTGTGTATTTTGACTGGTTGCAGAGAGGATCACACCTGTCGACAACAAACAAAGGTTTAAGAACTACTGAATTTTCAGTCAGAAATGATCACACTGCCTGGTTGAAGTACCAGTCTCCATATGCAAGTCAACAAAGGTGAAACAAACATTTAAGCGAATGCTGAATTTATATGATATTCATGTAGTGCATCATTCTAACTTTTGCTTTGTTTGTTTTCCAGCAGAGTGGAAACACCTGATTGACAACATGCGAGTCTCAATCTCAACGGGGAAGACCATAACCATGACGCACACCATCCTGAACAAAGTCTGAACTCAGTGACTTGTTACGCTCAACCCAGAGCAAGAATCCTTCTATCACCGGTTTTCCTTCTACAATAGGTTCTCTCTTATATAGACACATGCGGTTTTTTTTGTTTTTGATTTTGTTTTTTCCAGATCTCCGTAATACTGTGAGGAAACTGGACAGGAAATAGAATTGGTTCTTTTTTTTTAACTGAATTTTTACATTGAAATTGTTTCTTTAAGTGGATTACAATAAAATGTCAATATATCATTCTGTCATACAGTCTGGCCGTGTTTTTCACTTATGTAGATATTATGCCTCAGGCAGTATGACCGTATTTACTACGGCAAAACCACATTTTCATTTTTTATTTGACCATACTTTAGGAAATACGGTATTTCACCGTATATTGGGAAATATGGTAAAATACCGGCAGCTGCAGTTGCCAGAATTTTACCGTATTTTAGCAAATACGGTAAAATACTGGCAGTTTTGGTTGCCAGAATTTTACTGTATAAAGACGACAAAGTTCTGGCAACCAAAACTGCCAGTATTTTACCGTAAATTAGTTGTCTTATTATTTTTTTTACATGCAGTCTCATGTCTTTTGCAGACTCTAACAAGTTTACTTCCAGAATGGTCCTGTATTTGGCTCCATCCATCATCCCATCGATATTAATCATCTTCCCTGACCATGCTTAAGAAAATCAGGCCCAAACCATGATCCTGCCACCACCATGTTTGACAGTGGGGATGGTGTGTTCAGGGTGATGAGCTGTGTTGCTTTTACGCCAAACATATCGTTTTGCATTGTGGCCAAAAAGTTCAATTTTAGTTTCATCTGACCAGAGGACCTTCTTCCACATGTTTGGTGTATCTCCCAGGTGGCTTGTGGCAAACTTTAAATGAGACTTTTTCTGGATATCTTTGAGAAATGCCTTTCTTCTTGCCACTTTTCCATAAACGCCAGATTTGTGTAGTGTACGACTACACAACTGATTGTTGTTTTATGAACAGACTCTCCCACCTCAGCTGTAGATCTCTGCAGTTCATCCAGAGTAATCATGGGCCTCCTTGTTTGAGATGAGAGTTTAGACGGATGGCTGGGTCTTGGTAGATTTGCAGTGGTCTGATACTCATTCCATTTCAACATGATCGCTTGCACAGTGCTCCATGAGATGTTTAAAGTTTGGGAAATCTTTTTTGTATCCACAACAGTATCTCATACCTGCCTGCTGTGTTCCTTGGTCTTCATGATGCTCCCTGCGCTTTAAACTTAACCCTGAGACTATCACAGAGCAGGTGTATTTATATGGGGACTTGATTACACACAGGTAGGTTCTATTTATCATCATCAGTCATTTAGGACAACATTGGATCATTCAGAGATCCTCACTGAACTTCTGGAGTGGGTTTGCTGCACTGAAAGTAAAGGGACTAAATAATATTGCATGCCCCACTTTGCAGTTTTTTTTGGCCCTAGTGGCCTTTATTTGATAGTTAATTGACAGGAAAGTGGGTAATGAGAGAAGGGGGAAGACATGCAGCAAAGGTCGCCAAGGCCGGGAATCGACCCTGCTACAGCTGCGTCGTGGACTAAGGCCTCCATATGTGGGTTGTACTTAATCCCTGCACCACCACAGCACACCCCACTTTGTAGTTTTTTCTTTGTTAAAGTTTAAAATATCCAATAAATTTTGTTCCCCCTCACGATTGTGTCCCATTTGTTGATTCTTCTCAAAATAATAAAAATTTTTTATCTTTGTGTTTGAAGCCTGAAAAGCGGCAAAAGGTTGAAAGGTTCAAGGGGGCCGAATTCTTTCACCAGCCACTGTATACAAGTCTGCTGTCCGAAATTCTAGAAATGAATAGTTTGCAAATTAATTAACACTCACAAAAAATCCCAAAGTTTTGTATTCCACCATTGATAATCTGACTAACCCTAACTTTACTGATTATTCACAGACTCTATCTGACTCTCTTTGTGAACAGTTTGCATATCTTTTCAGAGGAAAGATCAAGTCAATTAGTCATATTATTAGCAAAATACTGGTTTTAAATCTACTGAATGCTCTGGAAACACTGAATAGTTTCACTGTGATTGAGGCAGAGATGCTCAGCAAAGTTTTCTTCAAGTCAAACCAACCACCTGGCTGTCCAAAATTCCATCATCACTTTTTCATTCATTTTATAGATGTTTTGGGTATGAGATTTTAAATATTGTAAACTGCTCTCTTCAGATGGGAATTAAAAGCCCCTTCTCAAGAAGAGTAATCCTAGTATTTTTAATAATTTAAATGGTAAGTTGTGTCCAACTTACAATTTTTATGTAAAAGTTTAGAAAAGCTTGTTTTTATTCAATAAAATACTTTTTTAAATGACACTGGTATTTCAGAAAAAAAAGTATCAATCTGGTTTTAGGACGAGCCACAGTACAGAGACAGCCCTTTTAAAAATTGTAAATGATTTTAGGTGTAATCTAAAATCTAGATTTTAGATTTTAGATTACACGCAAACAAATGCTATTTTTTGCTGTTTCTACAAAGATCTTGTGTTTGATCTAGCTTCAAACACAAGCTAGCTCTTTGTGTTTGAAGCCAATAGTCCTTGTGCTATTAGATCTGAGTGCAATCTTTGATACAGTGAATCACCAAATCCTTTTAAATAGATTACATCATCTGGTTGCCCTTTCTGGTACTGTTCTTCAATGGTTCAGCTCCTATCTCACAGATAGAACTTTTATGGTTAGTATGTTCCTCACAGATTCATGATGTTAACTATGGCGTCCCCCAAGGCTCTACTTTAGGTTCTTTATTTTTTTAATTTATACGTTTCCACTTGTTGTAGTCATCAGGAACCATGGAATCAATTTCCACAGTTATCCTGATAACACTCAGTTATACATCTTATTGTCTCGTGACGACCCCCAACCAATTCTGAGTTCACTTTTATTACGCATTCTGTTTGTTTTAACTAAGTCCAGCCAATCACTGGACTTTTTAATTGCATTTCAGACATAAAGACCTGGCACAGAACTTTCTCTAGTTCAGCCAGGACAAAACAGAAGTTTTAATCATTGGACCACAGGATCAGAAATAAATTGCAATTCAAAAATTACAAACTGCATCTTATAAACCTTCAAAACAAGTCAGAAGCCTGGGCATCCTTCTTGATTCTGAGTTCACTTTTATTCTGCATTTTGTTTGTTTTAACTAAACAAATAGTTAAAACAGGATTTTATCATCTAAAAAATATAACCAGAAATCGCCCTATTCTTTCCCTTGCTTATACTGAGACTTTGATGCATGCTTTTATTTCCAGCTGCATAATCTATTGTAATGCCCTGCTTTCTGGTCTCCCTAAAAAACGTTGCACAGCCTTCAGCTGTTACAAAACTTTGCTGTTCGAGTGCTAACCTAGACAAGAAGGCAGGCTCACATCACACCTGTTTTAAAATCATTGCAATGGCTCCCAGTATGTCTCAGGATTGATTTTAAGTTTCTTTTAGTGGTTTTTAAATGTCTTAATGGTCTTGAACCATCTTAACTTGCAGAGCTGCTATTATCTTACGAAGCTCTGTGGACCCTGAGATCCTCTGGCACTGGACTATTAACACTTCCAAGAGTCAGAACACACACTTATAGTGAGGCTTCTTTCCAGTATTATGGCCCCCGTTTAAGGAACGGTCTGGCAGACAACCTGAGGGCTGCAGAAAATGTTGCTGTCTTTAAGAGCAAGCTCAAGACCCATCTTTTTAACTGTATTGTATTGAATCATTTTTGCTTAATCTGTGCATTTCCCATGCAGTTGTGTGGTTTTCCCTGTGGGGTTGGAGTGGGTAATTGTTTGATTTTGTTTGTTTTTATTGATCTGCACAGCACTTTGAGCTGCTTCCAATATGAAGGGTGCTTTATAAATAAAATTAATTGACTGATCATTTTATCTGAAAATAATCAATCATCAAATAACCTCAAAATTCTTAGGTTCAGAGAAGTAAGAGCAACAAACAGAATAATACGTTCGATTAGTTTTATAGTTAAATACTTTTATTTTGAAGTGATGGGTTTTCTCGGAGCAACGTTGTTGTGAAATGATTCAAACTTGATTCAACTTCCTGAAAGATTGACAGCTCGTGCCTCCTTTGCTCGCTGGTGAACGCGTCTCCCGTTGTGCGAAGGAAGCGAGAACAACTGACATCGACAGTCAGTTTTAGTTTTTCACTTTTAAAGAAGTTTGAAACGAGAGTGACTCGGTGTTCATTTTTTTCACGAGCCTGTGGGGTATGAGAGTGGTGTGGCCGCGGCAAGCAAAGTAAAAAAGAAGGCAGACCCGTACGTTTCATGGCTGCTGGGGATGGAGCCCAGCTGCCGGCCACAGTAGCGGCCAGTCGGAGCGTGGAGAAAGCTCTAGAGGAGGCTGCCGCAAGTGGAGCTCTCAACCTATCCAACCGAAAGCTGAAGGAGTTTCCTCGCAGCGCCAGGAACTACGACCTGTCCGACATAACCCATGCAGGTCGGTTGGTTTCGTCATCTTTTAATTAGCTTTTTTGTGTATAATTCAGAAAAAGCCAACTCTCGCTGTTATGAGAAGCGTCTTTTGTTTTGTCGCCACCTGCTTCTTTCTTCTAACGGGGAAGGAACGTCCTCCTTCAACCCTCTGCGTTGCACAATCCTCTGAAAAAACTTCGCTGTTTCAGTTTCTCTCGGGATTTTAACCACTGCTTAATTGTTCAAACACAAATACCGTCTTTTTGTGTATTTCAACTTTAGTATACTGCTTTTAAGTGCAGCTTATCAATGTTAACGTAATCACTGGGGCAAAATGCGTTGCGTGTCTGGCATCGCCATTAGCATGCAGTTTCCACCAGTTTGAAAAGTTTAATAATGAAGGTTTATAGCTGGGAGACTTTATTAACGTAGTCGTTGTTTCTTTAACACGCGCTGTTAGCTTTTAAGGAGATTGTAGTGTTCTTTTAAAATAACTTCAGAGAGGATATAATGGAGGAAAAACAAGCGAGTTCCTCTTCCTGCCGAAAACAAGTGTAGAAACCCATAGAATTTGGTAGGTTACCTCTACGGTCGCCTCGGAATTCTTCTTTTCAACATCTTGTTGCTGCTTTTACTCGTTTTTAGTTTTTAACCGTAGTCTCTCAACTTTTCTCGTTTTGTTTCGACAATTAGTTTCTCTAGTTTAGTTGTCAACATGACAGCCTCAAGTTGACCCTGCTTCTATCTCGTATCTTACCTCCCTGAGAAAGAAGACGGCTCAGGACACAGACGATTATGGACAACAGCATTGAGGGAAATTTTAAAGATATTCAGTGATTAATCTAAAACAAACAAACACACACACACACACACACACACACACACACACAAAAAAAACTGGACAATGAATTGTGGATTTCAAATGCTGGATTTTGTGTAGTACAAAGTTTGCAAAAGAGGAAACTGAAGGAAAAGAACCCTCCAATTCAGTTTTATTGTTATTTAGGTCAATGACGTCACCAGAGGCTTAAGATTGGAGCTAATAGGCTGCTGTTAGGCAACGTGCTAAGAAACTGAAAACTGGACAGATTATGACAAGGATTCTGAAGCATTTGAGTTGCATAATGTCTTTGAGCCAGAGTTCCACTCTGAGGATCTCCTTACCTGGATGTATAATGTTGTGGGTGGCAAAGCAAGAGTAAACGGTGACTATGACATTAATCATCCTCTGAGTTTTAAATGTGGTCAAACATGTTCTTTTATGTGTCGTCTGAACTTCTACCTGAATTTTGAAATTGTGTCTGGCAGCATGTTGAAGCACTGTTACATTAATTCTGATTAATTATTTTTCTTGACTTTAGTTTATAATTTTTTAGTTGAGGCGTTGCATGTTTGGACAATTATTCCATCTGGTCCTGGATGCTGTGCACTTGGAAGAATTTTTGTTTTCTCTTACATTTTTATTTCCGGAGAGTTATTATATGTAACTGTGGCAACAGACTATTGTTTTTACAAGTGGGAGGAATTGATTAGGATCTCAAAAGCTCAAATAATACCTGAACTATGACCCAAAATCCCAGAGGAGGTGAGAAGGATCTTGGATCCAGAGTAGAGAGAGGAGAAAGAAGTTCAAAGCATCTCTTCTTTCTATCATAATGGGCAAGGATTCCAACTCCCACCTCCATATCTCTGCCTAACTATTTTCATTTTTTATTTTAAACATCTCTTTTGTTGCTCAAGAGGCCTATAGTTACTGTCTCCAGACAGAAAATGGGTGTCCTGTCTGGGGAAGACATGCAGCAAAGGCCTGAGGGTCAGGAATTGACCCCAGTAGTACGTCTTCATTGAGGACTGTACTTTGTATATTGGGTACATACCTGGTAGTTACGGCTGCTGTCTCTCAGAGAGACTCTTCCTGGGCTCCGTCTGTTCCTCCTGTATCAGAGTGCTGCTGCCAGTCTGTTCAGATTCACCAGCCTGTCTCACTGGCTGTCGGCTGAGTGGAAGGATTCAGATTTTACCTGGGACTTATATTAAAAGTCCAAATAGAAGTATTTGTACTGTGGCTTCTGGAATTCCAGGGTTTCCCCCAGAAAACTTGCTAAGCCCGGTGGTCAGGGTGCCGAGGCGGTCCACTGGTGGTCCACCGTGGTTTTGTATTAAAAGATGTTAAGTAGACAGGAAATGTAAAAATATTACTGGGTAATTATATGTTACGGGAAAACATCGCCAGTGAAATGCTATTTAATCCCACAACTAATCTTAAAAACAACAAATCAAACAATACAATTAAAATGAATATGAAGTATTTGCACTTCTGTTTAATCTGAATTAAGTCAGCGGCTCCGTAAGGCCCCCCAGTCTTCCAGGGGCCCAATAAATGCTAATATTTTAACAAAGACCACAGATAAATGTAACATTTGTTTATTGAGATTATCAATGCTGTTAAATTTGATTTAATGGTTTCAGCATACATAAATTAAAATATTTTCAATTGTTTAACATTTAAATGTAAAACTTTAAGGGGCTGGCAAGTTTACAAGATTGTTCAAAAAACAATCTTTATAGTTGGATTGTTTTATAGCACAGCCACAGTCTGATGCTATGAGTTTAATCTTTGAGTTTGAGCTCTGTTTCTTCACAAATACAAATTAGTAACTGCAATTATAACTTATTGCTTTTTAGGTTGGCCAATTAAACTACTCCCCCTGTCCCAGATTTCATTAAATCTAACAAAGAAGCTGTTAGAGGTGCTCATGGTTTTAGCAGCAAGAGGGGCCCCTAAGTCAAATTCTGCTCCAGGCCTTAAACAGCCTTGGACCGACCCTGTATAATGTACTAAATGCGCTGCACTGCGTGCAGAGATGCGCAACAAACGGGAGATTTTATTTAATGCTGGTAATGCGACTTTAGTAGCTCTTTTATTTTGTGTCTGAGTTTTCAATAAGCGTTACAGAAACTGTAAAGTAAAGCATGGCGGGCCGCCAGGCTTACAATACAATGGGGGAAACCCTGGATTTAGTATTTCTTCTTCCACATAATGAGGAATCAACTTGTGCACTTTCTTGAGATAATGATATCCTGCCAGCTTCTCTGAGCTGAGGAGGAGGCTCAGCTCAATGAGGTGTAGCAGAAAATGTGCTCTTCCTGCAGTTTCTGCTGAAGCTGTGGCATATGAGATATGGAATTTCATTTGCAATTACAGAGCCAAATATTGGATGACTCCTGTTTTCAAACTCAAGCTGCTATGACTGTTAATATAAGCTATATTTAATATTTATACTAATGCTGGGCGAATAAATTCTCAGTTTTTTATTCCAAATTCAATTTCTAATTTTAATAACTTTTTCCCTCACTATTTTTCCTTAAAAGAAAACTCCAAATTACAGAAAATATCTTAAAAAACTTTTAAGATGTACATATTTTTCAATAATTTCTTCTGTGAGTTGACCTGAACTCAAAGTTGAAATAATGGTTGTCAAACAAGAGCATGGTTCTTGGGTAGGTTAGTATCACTCTTGGAAACGCAAGAAGTGCATTGGTGGGGAAAAAAAATCCAGATTTTCCAAAAAATACATAAAAAAAAAATGTATTAAAATAATCGATAAAAACAATTCATTGCCCAGCCCTAAGTTGTGCTATGCATTTTTTTAACTCTTGACCAGCTTAGCAATTATTAATCTTCTCCAGATATCCACATTTTATATATTTGAACATAAGCAGACAGGATTTTTTCTTTTCTTTTCTGTAAAATATATTTACTTCTTAAATGCAGCAGGTCTGTAAGAGGCCTGTCATTATGATGCTTTACAGAAAGTGTGTTTTTGTTATTTGATTGAGATAAGACAAGGCCAGCAGAAGTTTAGTAGACATCATGCCCCATCCCCAAAAGGAGCAGCTTCCCTCTGAGATCAAAGGTTCTCACACGCGCACGCACACACACACACACAAAATGGAGCCTTGGCTCGCCTCTTCCTTTGTGTTTCCTGGTAGCCCAGAGCAGAGGGAAACAAAGCTTCACCATTGTAGGAAGTGTGTACCTTGTGGACCCAGGGGCATCGTGTTGCTGCAAGCTGCTGTCTGATGAATGTTCTCAGCTCACCTTGGGGGGAAAATGCTTTCATTACAGGCTCTGTGTGGAACTGTGGGGTTTTTATTGGGGGTTTGTAATTAAAGCCTTAATGTAAACCAAATTTACATTAAAAATTGATTCTTGCATTAAGAATATGTTTGAAGCTCAATTGTATATGAAGGAATACACAAATAAGAAATATGAGTGTATTTACAATCATTTCACACTTACTCTAACCACTGGTTTCAGCCTCTTTGTGTTCATTGCTAAATAAATTTAACAATTTATTCCTAAAAAATTCCATCCATCCATTCATTCATTCTCTTCCGCTTCATCCGAGATAGGGCCCCGGGGGCAGCAGCTTCAGAAGGGAGGCCCAGACTTCGCTCTCCCCAGCCACTTCTTCCAGCTCCTCCGGGCGCTGGGAACCCCAAGGTGTTCCCAGGCCAGCTGAGAAACATAGTCCCTCCAGCGTGTCCTTGGTCTTCCCCGGGGCCTCCTCCCAGTGGCACGTGCCCGGAACACCTCACCAGGGAGGTGTCCAGGAGGCATCCTGACCAGATGCCTGAGCCACCTCAATTGGCTCCTCTTGATGTGAAGGAGCAGTGGCTCTACTGAGTCCTTCCCGGATGACTGAGGTTCTCATCCTATCTCTAAGGGAGAGCCCAGCCACCCTGCGGAAGAAACCCATTTCGGCTGCTTGTATCCGTGATCTCGTTCTTTCGGTCATGACCCGAAGCTCATGACCATAGATGAGGGTGGGAACGTAGATTGACCGGTAAATCGAGAGCTTCGCTTTTTGACTCAGTTCTCTCTTCACAACGGACCGGTACAGCGCCCGTTTCACGGCAGACGCTGCCCCAATCCGCCTGTTGATCTACCGCTCTCTTCTTCCCTCATTCGTGATCAAGATCCCCAGATACTTAAACTCCTCCACTTGAGGTCCCTGACCCGGAGAAGGCACTCTACCCTTTCCCGGCTCAAGACCATGGCCTCGGATTTGGAGGCACTGAGCCTCATCTCGGCTGCTTCGCACTCAGCCGCGAACCGCTCCAGCGAGAGCTGCAGATCATGACCTGATCATGACCTGAAGCAGAGATGCAATCCTAAGGCCACCAAAACGGATCCCCTCAACACCTCGGCTGCGCCTAGAAATTCTGTCCATGAAGGTAATGAACAGAATCGGTGACAAAGGGCAGCCTTGGCGGAGTCCAACTCTCACCGGAAACGAGCCCGACTTACTGCCGGCAATGCGGACCAG
>NW_015116397.1:14279-15716 GCF_001443285.1 Poecilia latipinna | reverse complement strand
ATCCGCCTGTCGATGTCCCGCTCCATTGTTCCCCTCATTCGTTAACAAGATCCGAAGATTCTTGATCTCCTCCACTTGGGGCAGGACACATCCCCCGATCCGGAGAAGGCACTCTACCCTTTTCCGGCTCAAGACCATGGCCTCGGATTTGGAGGCACTGATTCTCATCCTGGCCGCTTCACACTCGGTTGCGAACCGCTCCAGTGAGTGCTGCAGATCACGACTTGATGAAGCCAATAGGACCACATTATCCGCAAAAGCAGATGCGATCCTAAGGCCACCAAAACGGACCCCCTCAACACCTCGGCTGCGCCTAGAAAGAACACTCAAACCCCTCCACCACCATAAGGTGGCAGCCAAAGGAGAGCTCCTAAAAAATTGCTAAATAAATTTACCAATGAACACTAATTGATGCTTGTTATGATTCAAAGAGAGTTGGTTGTGACTGAGTTTTAGGAACTTTTTTCACTCCGTTTACAAAAATCCACAAATGCAGCTAAATTATAATGGGATGGTGAAAAGTCTGCATTTAAACATACCTCAGAAGGCAAACCTAGTATAAATTTTACAAACATAGTATAAATTTAAATTATTGACCTTAATCTTAAGAAAGGCTAAACTTGGTATTTGTTTTGAACCAGCTCATATTTAAAAAAGAAAGCACAAAGCCACCAACTATCAATTAGAGGAAAGCCAGAACCAGAATATCTCCCCCTGAGCTGCTTTTAACTATTTCATGAAGGAGATGAAGGTCAGAAATCCAGCTGTGAGCCCTGGCTCTCCATGCAGCTCTTCTTGGAATCCTCTGGCAACCAATTGTAACTGATTGATCTTTAAAACGCCTGACCTGCCGGTTCTGATTGTGGACGTTACCAATTTTTGTTTCTTTTTATTGCTAAATATAACGGTCTGTAGATAACCACACGTGCAGACGGGACCTGGTGGCCCATCTGTCAGTCAGCCCTCTCTCAAGGCAGAGCACAAGGCAATGTTCAAACTTTTGTGGAGGAAGATAAGATTGTTGGATTAGATCGGTTTCTTATGCAAATATTCACCTAAAATTAAAAGATTTGTGGCCAACTTATTAATACACCCCTATTGACAAATGATTTTAAAGTTCACACAGAAACAGTCAGTCTGGCAGCTTCAAGACATTTTCAAGCCATCTCTTGGACTCCCCCTTTACCACCTGTGTTTTCACAAAATACTTCAAGTTACCACTTGGATTCTTTCTGTATTGATTTGAAAAATGATGTCAGACTGACACAATAAGCAATAAATGGTAACACTTTATTTGAAGGGGTGTGCGTAAGACTGACATGACACTGTCGAAAACATGACATAACACCTGTTATGAACATGAAGAAGTCTTTGGGTGCGTTCACACTGCAGCCTGAAGTGACTCAATTCCGATTTTTTGGCAATTCCGATTTTTTG
>NW_015116397.1:7337-10084 GCF_001443285.1 Poecilia latipinna | reverse complement strand
CAAAAAATCGGAATTGCCAAAAAATCGGAATTGAGTCACTTCAGGCTGCAGTGTGAACGCACCCAAAGACTTCTTCATGTTCATAACAGGTGTTATGTCACATTTATGACAGTGTCATGTCAGTCTTATGCACACCCCTTCAAATAAAGTGTTGCCCAATAAATTAATCGCATGATAAATTAAAACTCGGTCATTTCCATTTGCATGGCTTATCATTTTCTCTGTTTTCTCTCCCTTTCTACCAAAAACTATATAAGTCTTCAGTTTGGTGTATTGGTTTCAATTAGCCCTTCTTTGAAGGACAATTTTGTCTACTACAGAGGCTTCATAATTGATTTTATTTGTTGTTTCTGTCGTATATTTATTTAGACTATGTAAAATGTCGTCTAGTTCCAATGTTAAATGTTGATTAGAATTTAAAGTTTATTGATCTTTGAGAATGTGTTCTTGCATTTTTCATGTCATTACCATTAACATTACATAAAAATGTTTTCAAGACAATATTATCATTTATCACAATAACTTCTGGGACAATTTATCATCCAGCAAAATTTCTTATGGTGTTAGGTAGAGGTGTGCCGATCGATCGGCCACTGATCATAATCGTCCGATATCCGTGAAAAAGTGTATGATCTCTAATAAGGGATTGTTAAAGCCTATAATTATGACTTACCCGTCTTCCTGCTGAAAGAGTATGACATAGGAATGACAGGTGGCTTGAGCCATCAGTTGGCTGGAAAATTTAAAGCAAAACAAGAGCACAATTTCTTGCCAGTAAATCACATTACACAAATGAGGTTTGAGCCTATTTTCTAGACTTATAGAATAAATGTTTGAAGGAGTTAAAATTTTAGATAAAATGTTAAGAATGTCTGTAGTACAGGAAGGCTATTAATGCCCACTAGTTCTAACTGTACCTATTTTATAGTGAGTGACACACACTATGGTGACAGAAACAAGCAGCTAAATAAATGGGAAATGGTTAAAGTGAAGATAAATCACATTGATGCCATTAATTAGAAAAATAATGTTGCATTTTTTTTGCTCAAAGTAATGATGATAATCACACACGTTTTACCATTTTTGTCAAAAGAAAAATATTTAGCCCACTATAGATATCATAACTATCAACAGAATATGTAATTAGTGAAGTATTTAAAGCTGATGACAAAACAAAAGCTCAAAGATTTATGTCTAAATTTATGCTTTCTGTATGTGAAGTAACCAGAATATTCTCAATTTAGAAGTACTCGGGGAGCCCTACAGCAAGAAGGCAGATATTACTATATATTAGTTCCTATTTTATTACCAGAGGTGCTGGGCACAGCAGACATTTAAATGGAAGTTTTGTTTGTCCAGCATACAGGGAGTGGGAACATTTGCTACATGGGATCATGTAGCAACTGTGGTGACAAAATATATTTTGTCACCACTATATGAGTGCGGGAATGCCAGAGACTTGTGTTGTTTAGAACAGATTGGGTTTTGGACAGCCACATGCTTTACTCACCACATCTGAGAGGCCCCAACAGCTGACGTGGGTGAATAATGAGGAGGGTGTGGAAGGGGGAGAAAGGTCTTTGTCATGTTTGTTTGTTTCCTTATTAAACTCAGGCTGCAAAAACTCCATTGTTTTTGTATTCTTTGTGTTTCTTTTTATAATTGAAGGCTGCCTTTTATTAGAGCTAAATAAATAATGTCATCTGATCAGAAACCGGATGGATGTTGGTCCTGCATTAGAACCTACTGTAATACAACCGTCAGTCTGGCTCATGGCATAACAGCTTGTATCAGACTTACTGATACTGCTGCTTATGCAGTTCAGTGCCTTTTGTTGTCATGCAAATTTTTAACAAACATTTAAAATGTTGCAAGAAAAAGAAAAAGCGAAGTAGATGTGTTTCCATCTACTGGATTTTACTCCGTAGCAGTCCTCCCCTACATGCTGATAGGAACTTTAATTGTCAGCTTGTTTTGGCTTCTGCCTGAAATATTAACCACTTGAGGAAACTCGTCATTGTAGGTCAGTGTTTCCCAACCGGTCAGCGTTTCCCAACCCTGGTCCTCAAGGCACACTGCCCTGCATGTGTTAGGTATTTCCTTGCTGAAGCAAGTCCAGCTGATTTCAAATGATGACTGATTAACAGGCGTTTGTTGAACTGCAATCAGTTGAATCAGGACATTAAAGCAGGAAAACCTCTAAAACATGTAGGACAGTGTGCCTTGAGGACCAGAGTTGGGAAACACTGCTATAGGTTGATGAACTCCAAGTTGTTTGCAAATGACAATAAAAACCTGGATCAGTGAACAGCAGTTACATTTCTAAAATGTACAAATGTATAATATAATTTAGGGCTGTTGTAAAAGAATATTTTAGTAATCGAGTACTCTATTGAATATTTTTACGATTATCCGAGGAATCTCTCTCTCTCTCTGTTTTTGTTTAAAAAATATTTGAAATAGTTTTTTCAATAGTACACCGGTAACCCTGGACTGCATTCGTCTTTGCAGAGCAGAATTATTCCTGAAAGATGGGTTTATAGTTGATGCATTGAACAAGGCATGAAACTGGCAGCGCACACCAATCACACCGCTGCGCCTCTGCACTTTGGCCGACTAGCGTGCTGTTGCGGCTGAATCTCTCAAGGGTTTGCGCCCTTCCTTTCACTTAAACCGGATAATATTGAAGGTGTTCTAACAGAAAGGCTCCACTGTATGAGGATTTATATTAGTTAATTATATTAACT
>NW_015116397.1:0-2389 GCF_001443285.1 Poecilia latipinna | reverse complement strand
AACACAACTAATATAATTACATTACTAAATCAGAATACCGCAAAGTATTTATTTATTCTTAATTTTTCATTCTCTTAAGAATGTAGAGATAATTAAATGATCTAAACAAGACCTTAAAGTGGTTCCAGTTTCTCTCGATGGCCAACCTGCTGAAACTGGGGCAAATTTTAAATACCTTGGGTCGTTCCTGGACAGTCAGCTCAACTTTGCTGAAAACACTGGCTATATTTTGAAGAACTGTTCTCAGAGACTCTACCTTCTAAGAAGACTTGGTGATCTTGGGGTTGACCCAACTAGACTCTAGTTGGGTCACCCCTATGTCTTGAATTTGGGGGGATTATTTACCACTACAGAAGGGTTCAGTAAATACGCATATGAAACTGGTGGGTTCGGTACCTCAAAAAAGGTTAAGAACCACTGGCCTAGCATATGCAAAGGCGCTTCAGTAGACCCACGTGGATTCTCAGTCATTGGATGAAAAACAGTGACATCACAGTTCATCATTGACATGTGATTGGTTGGTTGATGTGTGCCCATTGGACAGCACTTATGTCTTTATAAATAAACCCCGCCCCAATCATTAATATTTTTAACGCTGTATTTAAAAAAATCTATATAAAAAATAAATGCTGTACTAAAATATATTCATTTGATATTGCTTATATGCAACATGTTCATATATGAGGAACATAATTGAGGCACAGAATTTTTTTTCTTTCATTTGTTTTTTTGTTTTTTTTTACTGTTTGCACACAAAATAAGACATAAATGCTTGTCCATTTCTGGACTATCTGGCAGTGTTTTTTTTTTGCCCAAACATGATCCAACATTATGCTCCGTTCAGGACAGGCCCAACGTCTCTCCTGTAGCTTAGACCCGACGTCACTGAGATTCTGGTTGGGGGAACTTGGGGTCTCAACCTCACCACAGGCCATCCTGACACCCCCTCATAGCTGCCATCCTCCCAGAATGCCACCTCCTCTGCTGCCAGTACTCTCTGCCTTCCTCCTTCAGCTGTTAACACAGAACAGACAATCATTATGAGCTACAGGCATCTTTTAGTCATTATGAAACTACAGTGAAATTGTTTAGCTTAGTATGCACACATAAGACATTAAAACAAACAAACAGACAAACAAACAAAAAAAACACATTAATACATTCTTACAAAAAATAAAAACTTTAATGAAAAAGAGAAAATACTTGGAAACAATTGGAAGAAAAAAGAATTAAAAGCAGTTGGTAATAAATAGTAAAACATAATTCAACAAACTTTGAGGCAGATAATTTGCTTTGATGGATTTTAATAAATCACAGTACTTTAATCGTTCAAGGAATTGTGACATCTCTAGATCTTACCTGCTTCTTTCTTGAGCTACATCTGGATGACTGGCAGTAGGTCCTGGATGCAGATGGAAAACATCTTTGTGCATTGTCAATACATAGCATAATTACATTATGTACATAAACAATATTGAAGCATAAAATATCAACATTCTAAAATGGTAGATACTCACAGTTGCATCTCTGTCCTCATCACGGACATCAAGATGTTTCTGAAGATTCTGATTGTCACAAATGTGACTCCCATTCTGTGGAGTGTCTGTGGAAATAAATGTAAAAGTAAAAAAAATATTGTAGCAAATATATCGCTTTCTCAAAAATACATAAGTAAATAAGTTAAAATTATTCTCAACCAGCCATTGTACAGTCGGAATAAACGCAGTGACTATACATAATACATACCGGCTTCATGGCACCGTCCTTATATCCGTCCTCCGTCCGCCATGTTGTCGATCTCTACTGCTTACCACACTCTGCCTTACTATACTACTTTATAACAAAATAAATAAAATAACCGGAAGATCAGTTTTCCTTATAAATATGCGAGTGTTCACTATTGACTAAATGTGAAATCATAACTTACTGAATTTCACTTCGTCCTGGTGGACTCCGTAAGAGCGCCTCGACACCGTGGTCTGAGGCCTGGCTGTTAAGGCTTAGCCATTTTTCAGGTCTGAAAAAAATAAAAGATGCGAGTATTTTTAAGGGCTCAGAACATCACATGTAATAAAAAAAATTACAGTACGAAATCTCACCCTACACTTGTTTTGGCATTATGAAAACGACAGACCGCTTTCTGTAAGAAACAAAGCAACTCGCCTCGCTGCACGTGCTCGCTATTCATAAAAGCTTTCTTACCGTGAGTTCGGCCTTGTTGGACCGCCGCGGTGTCATCTGTTGTTTTCCGCCGGGACATTGCTTGATATCAAAACGATACTGAAAAAGTAACTCCGTGAAATAGGACTTTTTCCACCATTTCACACAACGCACGGGCATTTTCGTTCATGTTGGGTTTAGCATTAGCACCCCTTAGCGCCGGTGCAAA
>NW_015116396.1:63177-68297 GCF_001443285.1 Poecilia latipinna | reverse complement strand
GTCAGCGTTCAACGTTGATTCAATGTTTCTGGCTGACATTGATTCAATGTTGTTTCAATCATTCTGTGCTATCTGGGATGGTACTGAGTGAGAAACACTCATTTAGTTTCAGAATCAGTGAGTTTCTAAAAAAATGAAGTCATCTGAAAAACAGGGTCATAAGATATTATTTTAAAGGTTGAGGTTGAGTCCACTTGATTTGATTTGAGAAAGCTTGATTTGAAAATGTTGGCAAGTTTTTAAAAAATCTCTGACTTAAGGGTCAATGCTCTCTATTTTCACACATTGAGACAGTGATTTTGATTATGTTAACTCCCCTAACCACAAGTGTCAGAGGTTATAGACAAAATGTTAACTTTGCTATCATTTTGTCTCTGTTAAAAGTAGCAAAATCAGACTTTCTTACACAATGCAACTAGGCCAAAACATGATGAACGCTGTTAGTATTTTGTCTTCTATTATCGTTGTTAATGTGTAACTGGAAGCAGCTGAAACTCGCAAATAAGAGTTTTACAGAAACCTGAGATCAAAAATATAATCGCTAATACAAAAAAACTAATTATTGTGACATCAGATAACCTCTAAAGAACAATGCTACTGATGTATTTTTCAAACAACAGCTTTGTATTTGGAGAAAATTACAATTGATCACCTACAAAAAAAAAAAAAAAAAAACTTTTTACAAATTTTTTTTCCTTCCATTTTTGTGCCTTAAGAAAATAAAAAAATGGGAAAAATCCTGACACAAAGGATCATAATTCATGCATGAAAGGGTTAATAAGAGTAAACTTTTTTTTTGTTTGTTTACAAAAACCATAAGATATAGATTTGTATTTTTTTGTTGTTTTTGTCTTCAACTAAATAATCATTTTCTTTCTTGATAGGCAAAAAAAATGATTCCTAGTGTTCCAACAATCCGTAAGAACAGCTATCCCCACATCGTGTTCACAAAGAGCTGCTTCCTTGTTGATGTAAAATTAGCCCTGCTCCCCTCTGGAGGCTGAAGCAGGTGGAGGTGACGGGGGTCTTGGCCTGTTCTCAGGCAACAGATGGGCAAACGCCATGACTAAAGCCCCGAACCTTACAGAGCAGCTCTAGGACTCTAATGAAATCCCCTCCTCAACACAAACACACATATGCCATTAAAAAAGAAAAAAAAAATCACTGTCACTAAATAATACAGCTGATTTCACTGTAAATGAAGATGGTCATCAAAAAACTCTAACCATATCATAACATTTCGAGCCTTACAAAATGTATTTTGTGGGAACCTTTTTAGCACACTTCCACTCCAAAATAAAACTAAAACCTGCCACACATCACTTCTCTACCTTCATTTTAATGACACAAGGACTACCAGCTTATCTATGCCATTCCTCATTTCAGAAACTTGCTGATCGCTAAATTGCTGGCCAATACACCAGGATGACATCACTGGTTTTGAACGGTGCCAACTGTGCTCAGTAAAACCCAGGCTCGTTTCAGAGTGGGAGTGCCTCTGCACATGGACATGTGTGAAGGATGTGAGTGAGAAGAAGATCTTTTAGGCAAATTAGTCACGGCAAAATGTTTCAGAGAGCACTCAGCAGAGATAAGCTTGAATCTCTAAAAGTCAGATATTATAGAAATGTAGACAAAAATAAGAATGAAAACATCAAATTTAGATGTTATTTGTTGACAGAGCTAAAACCATCCCTGCCTTTCTAGAAAACTAGTGTAGGATTTTTCAGTGTTTTATATGGTGGGTATTACGTTAAATCACCTTTTTTGAGCTTTTCACTAATGTTATTCCCTCATGTGCTGCTTTGATTTTTTCAGGCACGTTTGAGAAATCCTTTCATTTCCTGTGGCAGCCATTCAGGATGCCTAAGCGCTCACTCTCACCAGGAATTGCCTTTCCAAAGTACAGAGCGCATACTCCCCATGTCTTCCCCACTCGGCACCTCTAGACTAGTGGCAGCAGCAATTATCAAACACCACCTGGTGGGTCTGTTGAGCCTCATCATAGGAACTGCTTCTCAGTCCGATGCCAGTCAGAACGACTTAATGAAGAATGGTTGTTGTGATGATGTGCTGAAGGCAGGGGCTTCTTAAAGAGACAGAGGCCCAATTTCAAGACATTAAATAGAAAAGTCAAAGTCATGTCTGATATGTAATGTAGTTTTATAACAACTGAAGAAAGCATAGTTACTTGAATGTGCTATAAAGTGGCACTATGTGTCTAGGAAATACGTAGTACTGCACATTTAAAGCAACACATGATTTTCTACCTAAGCTACAGTTTTTTTTCTCTCTTGCAACACGTGTTCATTTTCTAAAGTTACACTTCTTTCAACAAAAAAAAACAAATTAAAAAAAATTCCATGTAATAAAGTTACTTGTTTACTTCTAAATATGACTTTCTGTTGACTTTTCTGCTAAAACTGCATATGACTTTCTGCAAAAGTTGCATCAAAATCAGAATAGCTTTATAGGCCAATTTGTGGGTACAAACGACGAATCTGACTTCAGTTTTTGAACTTTACAGAGTGCAGGCGTAAGTATAAACATATAAACTTTATGGCCGATAAAATAGAGATAAGGGAACAAACGACACTCTGCAGCAACAACCTCGAGATAAAAATCTGAACAGTTTAGATTTGGCGTCTTTGCATTAGCCCTTGCAGTCCAGTTACGCCCTCCGGTTTGAGCTGTTCCAATCGGGCCGGCCGGGCAAGTCCTGAGGTGTAAAAATGCCTTTGTGTCCACGTGTGTCTGTGGAGATGTCAGTTTCCCTTTTTCTGACCCTCGGCCTCCACAAACCCCTGGATAGAGGGAAGGTCAGCCCTGCTGCTCCTCTCTGCAGACCGAATTGTTCATTGCAATATAGTCCTGTTCTGTTTTGTGGATGAGTCAAACCACAAAAGTGCATAAGTGGGCTCCTGTGGGGGAAAAATCTTGAAATGCCGGCCTTAATTTTCCACATAGAAAAGCCATCTGCAATTGTTTTAAAACAGTATTGTTTTAGTCTGTGCAAACTTTTTAAAATGTATGAAAAACCATTTTCTGAGCAAAGCAGTGAGCCTTCACACAGCAACTTAAGCGCCGTTCACACAGAATTTGTTTATGTGTAGCAGCTTAGTTTTTCTAGTCTAACCCATTTGGAAACAGGAAATGGGTTGCAGGGCGAACAAGGTCGTGTTAAGCCATTCTTACTTTTTCATGTCAAGAACCCATGAGAAACTTTTAAAATCGATCATCTCCCACCACAAACCCTCCAGCGACATGTACTTGCACCACATGGCGTTTGCACGGAAACACGAGAGTAAAACTAAATTTCCTAGTTTAAAATTCACCTCTGGAACATTGATACCATACCATACCAACTTTATTTATACAGCACTTTAAAACAACCACAGCTGACACAAAGAGCTGTGCATTAAAACACAACATGACAATTAAAAAAAAAAATAAATAAATAAATAAAAATAATAATAAAAACTCTTACAGTTTACAACTGGAACTGTGAAACTCTTGATGTTTCAAACTCTTAATGTTTCACAGTTCCAGCTAAAAAAAAAAAGCTACGCATCATTAGATCACAGATAAAAACCCAAACAAGCCTTTTCCGCAAAAATGTTGTTTTAGTCCTTTAAACTCGTTTGTTTACCAGAAATCTGAACCAGGCCATTAAGTCTTATATATAACTGTGTTAACAACAGACAATAGAGCCAAGAAGAATTCAGACAGTCTGTGGCACTCCTCCGTGAGCTACTTTTTTATCTTAATGACAGTTTATGCCTTGGCTTTGTGGTGTTATAGTAGCAGCAATGTTGTGTAATTAAGCTGACTCGCCCCTGTAGTGCCCATCCCCTCTCTGAGTTCTTGCCACACCTCCACACTTCGTTCTCTGCCCTCACAGCGCTACCACCACTCCAAGCACCACTTCGCCTCCTTCTTCTTTGTACGAATGTGCGTCCACGTGCTGCTTTCGCCTTGCTGGCTATCCGCGTCCGTTTCTCTCTCATTCTCCTTGACCCCGAGCTCTCGTAGTTTGGCTGGCGGTGGGCGTAGCGGCCGTGTGTCAAACAGCACCTTTCCTCTAAAGAAAGGAGCAGAGCTGCAGGATGAGGGACGCAACGTGTGTGTGTAAATGGGGGTGTGAGGTGAGGTGGGGTGGGAGGGATGCTACACGTACTTATACGCACAGCACAAACACACACACACACACACACACACACACACGCACACTGCATGGTGATGTCATCTGAAATGACATCATCCCATGGAGGGGAGCCAAGGGACCTGATGGGTTAGCATCCTCCAGTGAGTTAAAGGGAGAGAATCAGAGTGAGACGGAGTGAGCGACTTGTAAATAGAGAGCTGGACAAACGAAGACAGACACAATCAGAAAGACAAAGACTCTGCTCCGAATCGCCCCTCTTTTTGTCTCCCCCGCAAGACGGCTTCATCTGTGTGCTCCAGCCTCGCGCAGGAAGATGTATGCATTTTTGTTCTAGGAATACTTCCTTTGTTGCCGTACGCAGGTGTTATCGCCTTGAGGGAGGCGTGCATGAGTGGCTGCTAAAGTGCAGCTAGAGTGCAAGAGAATCAATACCAGAAAGCAACACAAACAAATAATCTACACGAGCACATGCACGCTCCCGAAGAGCCTGCACGCATGCTAGGTGCATGGCGACATGTAAACATTGTGTACACATGGCGCCAGATTCACAAATAAACATATTCTGTCACACGCTGGGTTCGTGGCAGGGACACCTGCGCCTACGTGCTTCCATTGTTGTCCACTTGGCTGTGCTGTGCTCCACACTGTTCTCTCAGCACGCCCCGCCATCTGAAACCAGACATGTATCACCCCAGCTGGGGTGATGCACGTCTTCTTCTCTGTAGCTGCTGCTGATGCTGCTGGGGTCCTCTGTGAGTGTGTGCATTTATGTTTATGAAGATGGCCAGGCTGCAGCACATTCCCAGGGACTCCACAAAGAGGCTGAAACAGAGCACAGAACTCCCATACAGTCATGGTCAATGATTATTGAAAAGCTTTTTTTTTTTTTTTTTTTTTTTTACAAATCAATTCAAAAAGTGAAAAATATGATTAAAATGAATTTTTCCCACCCTTT
>NW_015116396.1:45428-59995 GCF_001443285.1 Poecilia latipinna | reverse complement strand
AAAACAGAACAAACCTCCCAAAAAGCCCTGTTAAATGTTTTTTGAAAAGCTTTTTTTTTTTTTTTTTTTTTGCACAACTCAATTCACAAAGTGAAACATATGATAAACATGAATTACTCACAGCCTCTTGTTTTCAAGTGCTTACGTTATGTTGTCCACTTACACCAAATGAAATATTACATCACACTCATAAAACAAAACACATTCCAAATGTGAGCTTAATGAAAAGTGTGTTTAACATCTGCATTAAGGAAGTTATTTTTAAAAAAGTACTTTTACTCTGACAAACGAGCCTCATCAGAACGCACATTCAAATTGAACTGAAAATGCCTGTGCGTAAACTTCAGCGTGCATTATTGGAATTAAATATAACATGCCTTTAATTTTTTCACCAATGAAAACTGGGAAAGTGTGAAATGCATTTGTATTATGTCAGTACATTTCAGTGCACTTAAAACTTCATGTCTCTTGGCTTATGTCTACCAGCTTTGGGTTTCTAGAAACTGAATTGTAACTCTTTGCAAGTTAGCTTAAGTTCAGTTAGATTAGACGGAGAATGTTTGTGAATGGAAGTTCCCTAGTTTTTAATCCGTGACTGTTCCGTATTTTGCTCCATCCGTCTTCCATTTAACTGTGTAGGAAAGAAAAGGCTTCTCCGTGGCTTGATGCTGCAACCACTGAGTTTCACTGTGGGCATGGTGCGAGTAAGAGGTTTTTGTTGTTGTTGTTGTTGTTGTTGTTGTTTTTACCACCACATAGAACTTTAAACTGCTTTATTTTAGAAATGAGCTTCTTCTCTCAGGCTTCTTCAAAAGCCAGATTTGCAAGTTGCGCAACTATCTTATCTCACCTGAGCTACTAGTTTTAGATCGTTTGCCTCCTGGATGCTGGATTGAACTGTGCTTTGTGAGATGTTTACATCTTGGGAAATTCAGATGCTATTTTTATGACCTCACCCTGATTTAAGTTTCCCCACGGCTGCATCATAATTTGTTCATTGGTCTTCATGAGGCTGTGTGTTCACTAACTTTTGTATTTTTTTTTTTTACAAATCTGAATAAAACACCATGATGCTGCCACCACCAGGTTTCACTGTAGGACGGTGTGTTCAGAGTGAGGTGCAGCGTTATTTTTCTACAGCACACTGCATTGCTATGCTCAGCACTGCTCTTGAACACTTAGACCACCACAAACACTTTCCCTTTTAGAGCATATTGATAGTGGACGACTCATGTTGCTAATACGTGATGATTCAATTTCCCTTATCACTCACTGCTGTCAGTGGCAAACTGACTCAACAGCACAAATAGTGAAGCGTGTACAGCAGCGTGGGACAGAAATCGACGGGAGGGGAACGGGAAAGTGTTCGTCGTGATGTGAGGGTGTAAAACCACACAACGAAGAAAACAGCTGGCAAGGTGAAAACTGACAGATAAGAAGCGAATAAGAACGAAAATCCGTTGTTCTCCCAGCAATGTTGGATACTGGTGGACCAGAAAAGGGGGAACCAGAAGACTTCAGACACTACTTCCCATTTAAGCGTCTTCCGATGCGGTCTTTAAGTCCCTTCACTTCCTTGTACGTTTTACTGGAATGACTGCTGCCTCTCTTTAAAGAGTCCATGTCATGCAGCCCGTCTCATGAGCGCAATAAGTTAATAATTCACAACCGCAGAAATGCATTTACGCACATATTGCACATGGCATTGGAATAACACTCTCAGCACTTGCACGCAGCCTCTACTTAAATGTAAATGTTTACTGAAATGCATCCCACTCCACACACGTAGCACTATTTTGGGTCTCACTTTTTTGGTGTGTCCGTTTTCTCGGGCCAATCAAAATCAGCCCGTTCCTACCCCTCTGCCTTTTTCTCTCCGCTGCATTGGTATGGCAACATTGGCACAGGCACACTCCTACTCTTTTCCGATCTTAATCATAGGCCTCACTCATGAGGCAACCAGCCCTCCAACAGTTGATGCGTTTGGTCACTTCCGCGTGTTCTCCCTCTCTGGCTGCGCCTTTTATCACCCTTGCACACGCATACAGTACAAATGCAAATGGAGCCTCTCCTATTCCCCCCTCGCTCTCAAGCGAGAGGACGACGAAACCGGGAGTCGGTTGATGGCTCTGGATGCCTTTTTTTCCCCTTTTTTTTCCCAGAAGGTATTTGCATACATGTTAGTAATATTTACCTTGTAGGTGATTGAATGGAAAACGTATACCTCTGTGGTAAGTCGCCAAGTGTGGGTTTTTTTCTACTGTGACAATTTTGTTTAGCTAAGGGAGGTTACTTGTTGATTCACATTGTGTTGACAGACCAAACAGAGCAGGACGAGGAACTTATGAGAGCTGCCGTCCCTATGGAAGGCAGCGTTTACGAGTGTCAGGTTAATTTTCTGACAGATATGTTATGTAAAACATGAATTAAATTGGGAGCAGGCGAAAGATAAACAGTTTTTCATTAAAGTTGATATAGTGAAAAAACTATGACGTTTGATACGATAGGTGTGTGGAAACATGCAGAGTATTTAAGATAAACCGTGTTGTGCAACAGCTGTTGTATTGTTAATGGATTTAAAGTGGCTTTGCTGTGTTTTAAATGTAGCTCACATTAATGATGTGATTGCAAAGGGAAAGTGCAGGCAGGCAATGGCCACCTTTTTAATTTTGCTTGACCACTCTGACCTGTCTTATGTACATTAGATTTTTTTTTTTAAGTTTTTATAAAGTTTATTTTTAATGCCTGTGTCTTTTCTGTGCATTTCTGTGTCAGGCTGAGCTGCTTCTGAATGTTGATCCCAAATCCCAAATATCTGACAACAGCCATCATAAAACTTTGACATTTCTAACGGCTTTCAATTTTCATGAAGATTACTGGTGTGTCTTCCATCTAGAGGCCTATTAAAAAAATATAAAGAAATAAAATTCTAACGACACCCCCATCTTAACGCTCATGTACCCATGTTCTGTTTTCATTTTCTTCTGCACCAAAACTAAAAAACTACAAACCCAGCTGACTCTTTCAAGCAAAACTGACGTTGAGAAACTTAAACATCTCAAATAGAAAATTCTCCCCTGACAGTTATAAATGGAGGGGTCCCTCGCTGGTGTTTACTCAAGGGGACAAGTGGGTTCTAATTATCCCCCTCAATCAAAGGCAGGGATTTTCCTCCTTGTGCCTTTTTCCTCCTGAACTTTCCTACGCATGCATATGTGTGTGTGTGTGTGTGTGTGTGTGTGTGTGTGTGTGTGTGTGTGTGTGTGAGAGAGAGAGAGAGAGAGAGAGAGAGAGAAAGCAGGATCGTTCCAACTCACCAACCGGCGGTCTCCGTTGACCTACTTCTGCTCTGGACACAGGGTGCTTTGGAAGAGGCAGGGCCTCACCCACTGTCTCCGGACCCACAGACAACACAAGTTATGGACATGAATACAGTCCCTGACTAAGAAAAAAAAAACAATAAAACAACTCCACACATTGCCTTCCATAACCTCACTGATGTTTGGTCCATCAGGTTAACTGGGTGCACATCATTGATTGATTTTTTTTTTTTTTGCACATCAGCAGAGTGACAGTTGCAGTTTACATGCAGGCAATGCGTTTTTGGTATAGATGACCTGAGCGAGGAGCATGCTATGACCAGTCCTAGGAGAGCTTTAGATCTGGACTTGATTTTGCATTGCATTTTGTTAAAGCACAATAGTCAGCTGATGCAGAACAGAAGGTTTGGTGTATTGAGCATAAAGCACAAAACCGTTGTAGGTATTTTATACTGTCATCAAGTTCTTGCTTTGGGGAGCTGGTAACATTATTTACAGCAACTAACACACGTGCATAAATAGGTAACTATTGCTTCAACTCTTCATTTGTCTTCCCTTATGTTACATTTGTGATAATAATAATAATACGCATGTAAGACTGTCTGGTCAGAGGGACTGGACATTTACAGGAGTTTGCTATCACCCTTACCTTGCACTCCCATCGTGGCGCCACGGGATAAATCAAATCACGACGCACTTCTTCAAAGCTGCTACTATACATTCTGACTTATTAATTTCAGGGGAAGGGTTTTGGCGAAATTTGCGCCGTGTCATCAATAACGTGAAAGGGGGAAAAAAGTCTTCGGTGCACGAAAAGCAACTAAGATGCTGATCTGTGAGAAGTGCACTATTATTCACACGACATACACAAAAAACAAACACGCAAACAGCCGAGGGTTTTTCGGTTTGAGTCACATAGATTCCTCCCACACAATATGACCTTTCAGTCTCTCCTCGTATTATAAATATCAAAATTAGGTGATAGAAATGTGGAGAGAAGTCTGGGCGTTTTCCTGTCTTAAATTTTGCGCAACTCGCTGCGCTCCTGCAAGTGCGCACGGACACGTTTTTTCTCATGCAGGGGAAAAAAAGAGAAAACAAAACACAACAAAGACAAAAACTTTCACTAAAAGTTGAAACTTTTTCGAACACAAGCGCGGAGACAGAATGCTGCGATGATTGTTCTTTGGTCGCTTCTTCCCACATGGCGCCGTTGACGCACCACGCACCATGTCGCGTTAGAGAATTGAAGCGCCTTCTAGTAGTTATAAAACTTTTAAGTGCGCACTCTGGAATCCCGTCCCAGAGAAAAAATAAACAGAAAGGGGGAGACTCGTGAGATTTTAAAAAAAATATCTAAATAAATAAAAAATAAAAATAAAAAAAACACGATGTCCTCTATAATGTGGAATTAATTTTAGAAATGAGAATATCTCTTCACGACTATTTTTAACGTTCCCCTTTTCTGCTTTTCTTGTTTTTCATCGATGACCTTTAAGTGGAACCGCAGCACCATCAGATAATTGAGCCTGATTACGGTTTCTTCTTTTGCATTCTGACTCTGCATCAGCCCACACATCGGGGCAAATATTCAAATTCTGCTGCGACTATAACTGCGAGTGTGACACTCCCAAGCATAAGGACGGCAAGCCTGTTGGCTCCGTGCAAACTTTCAGTCAGCTCTGTGAGAACCAGTTTACAGGTCTGTGCTTATACTGTTACAGAACTTAAGTTTGAGGGACATTTGTCCACAGAATGCAGGTGGAAAAACTGTGTCGTGCGCTCGATCTGAGACAGATAACTCGAATCTGCACAGTGGACCAAAATTTGGATTACTAGACGGTTCATTATTTGATTTAAGCTAGATAAACAAAAGCGTTCTTTCAAACAAAACTACATATTTCTGTCTGCGATCATTTCCCTTCACAATAAACTCATTTTACATCAGTTTGCCTAAAGAAATTTTTTGCTGAATGCAGTTTGATACAATTAAACCTCTATATCAGGTCATCAAGCCTTGCACATTAAAGACTGCGGGTTTCTACGTGCAATCTAGCAAGGAAAATATATATAAATCCAGCTGTGATTTGCAATTTCTCATCAAGCCAATGCTTGGGCCGGACAGTTTGGCGCATGCAGCTAATTTGCTGAGAGAGGAAACAGAGCTTACCACCTCTTTTATGTGTTTTAGCAGGAAAAATAAACTAAAAATAAAAAATCGGTTTGCATCAGAAGCAATTTGAAGTTGCCTCTCACACCAAACCTGTGGCACACACAGACCCTTTTTGTCTGTCACACTGCGCCACAAAAGGTCCTACAAAGTGTTGTATCCCCCTCTTTTGTACGCACGCATGCAGGTAAAAGTTGCTGATAAGAGAACGTTCCGCGATACCACTTTTATTTTTCATTTAAATGGAGGTATCTTGTTTGTCATCAGATACTTTTGCAACGTGATAAACTAAACTTTCCCAGCTTGTTGTGACTCTGTTTGCGCATTCAGACATGGGCTTACAGTCTGCACAGCCTGATGCGGATTTCAGTATACCGTAATAGCTGTTTATACTCAGCAAGTTTAACATATATTAAAAAGGTCCTTGTTGAACTTTAAGAGGCCTATTCTAGGCTTTGGACGCTGAAGTGTGACGCGTATGATTTACTTCCTCTTCCTTTTTATTTATTTCGTCGCACCCCTGCAAGCGCTCTAATGTCAACCTGTTTCCGAGGACGCATTTGAGGTAAAAAGTAAAATAAAATAAAAAAGTTAGGAGTGATTTAAAACGGTCTCTTTTGCCGCCATGTAGTGGTGAAGGTGGAGGGCAGGAAAATTAGATGGGCGTACCTACTATAGTGATGGTGACTTCACTGACACCAGCAGCTTCCTGACGCAACGCTACTGTAAGAGCGAGGAAACGGCGCTCACCTTTTTATCCGATGAACCAACATGATCGTATTTCTGCATAGCAAGCCCTCTCGGCCGTCTCCTCCCCGCCCGCTCTTCACTTTCAAGAAGAGCGGCGGGTATACGCGGCATCAAACAGTACCTGTCCGCTTGTGCGCATTTGACGAATTGTTGCGTTTGCTTCTGCTGCCCAAACTGTTCTTGCATCTTGTTTTTGTTTGTTTTTTTTATTGTTGTTTTTTTTTAAATAAGTTCTTATTATTATTATTATTATTATTATTATTATTATTATTATTATTATTATTATTATTGCTTCCTCACAAAAGAAGAAAGGCAAACTTTCCTGCCAGCATTTGGAATCACTGAATGAACCTTTCTTGACAGGACGAGAGCACCGGACTGGATTCAAACTCCGGTTCCTGTTGTGCGGCTCAAGCAACGACGGCAAACTGTTGTGCACCTCGCTGCCGCCCGCCGCTCTCCCTGAGAACCAGCAGTTTCAAGTGGAAGAGAGGCGTACGTGGTGCACCACACATTCTCGTTTTGACGACGCAAGATGTGTGAGAAATGAATGGCAGTAGATGGGATCTGTAACTCAACCGCGCTATGCAAATGCCCCTCCACCTCCTCCTCCTCCTCCCCCCTCATGCTCCTTCCTCCACCTCCACTAGGCGCTCAGGCGCACCGACCTGTATATATAGGCTGATCTTGGAGAGCCTATCGGACCCGGGCGGGTTGCGCGTACTCTGGTCGGGATGCTGGTCCAACAACCCAAAAACACGTGAGCTGAGCTTATGAGACGACTTGATCGCGGATTCGGATGATGGGGTTTCTCTCTATAGCTGTAGTGCGCTCAAATGTGTTGGGTTTTTTTTTTTTCCCTCCCTCTCACGGTGGCTCGTGGACTCCTCCTCCTCCTCCCCCTAGCCTCCCTCCCTCCCTCACTCCTCCTCCCTCCTCCTCCCCCCTTTCTCTTTTCGCAACATTGACGCAACCAAAAAATACTGGAACAAAAGAAACAACTTCCTTGAAGCTTTGCTGAAACTGCACTTAGTCGGAGAATGGCAGCTTGCTGTCAACTTGCCTCGCTCGGGTGGGAAACATCGAGGTGAGGGGTGGCCCGGCTGGCAGCGACTGAGTGAAGAGAGAGCGAGACAGAGAGAGAGAGAGAGAGAGAGGGAGAGAGAGAGAGAGAGATGCGGGCGAAGACTCCGGAATAGACAACCGAGTAAGTACGGATGAGACAGACACTTGAGTAATTTCAACTTTTCCTGCGTGACCTCTCGAGTGAGCAGAGGTGCGAGTAGATCTGATCGGCTGTCTAAAGTCTCTTCGTGATGTGGAACTGACGGGGGTAGAATATTATAGTAACAGGCCGAGATATTCATTGTGTGCATGTGTTTTTCAGAATGAGAAGTTTGTCATTTTGCAGTCATTGACAACGGCGGCGTAACTAAACTGTCAACTCCAAATATGGGCCGGGGATATACTACGCTCTTTAAATGGGGGTTCTATGAAAAGCGCACAAACGGAGAGGCTTTTTTTTTTCCCCGAGTAAACGCGAATGTGTTGGTGACATATACGCGCTGTAGCCGGGTGCAAGAGGATCCCAAACATGCCCGTAACGTAGCGGCGCGTTCTACGCTGTTTTCTTCTTCTTTTTTAATCTTTTCAATTATAAACTCGGGAGGTTTGTCGTGATTTTAATTGGACTGTGCAACTTTGCTTTGAGGTTTGACGCGGAAGATCGCTGCGCTTCCTAGCTTCAGTGTTTGTGTGTGTGTGTGTGTGTGTGTGTGTGTGTGTGTGGTTTTTTTTTTTGTCCACGAACAAAGGGCTGGATGGAGTAGTCGGCTCCCGCACAGAGCGTCGGTGGGAGAGAGCAAGCGGGCTGTTTACAATAATAACACGGCGGCTGTGACGTCACCGCGAGTGACGGCCGGCGCGGCCAATGAGGGCGCCGCTTGGCCATCAGCAACACGCTATATTTGGAAAGCGGTTACATCATCGAGGCGCAACATTTTGACCAAGGAAGGCGGGACTTCCGCGGGAACTCTCCAGTTTGTAGTCCAGAAACAGGACAATAGACACACTTTTAAGTGTTTTTGTTGTTTTGTTTTGCTTTTTCTTCGTCTTCTTTTTAAAGCTTACATTAGGATTTAATACACAACGTAGAGTTCGTAATAACGCAGGCTTGAAAGTGCCGCATTTAAATAAATTAACTAAATTAGTAAATAGTTATTTACACTACAAATCAAAAAAGGTCTAGAATAAAAATGTCATATGACTAAGATAAGAAAGTAAATAAATAAATACATGACATTTAAATAAAGTGGCTCTAGGTTTTTTATGTATCTCTTTCTCAAATACATTAAAGTCGACTTACTTTGCGTTACACTCGGCCGTATAAAAGTGCTCTACAAATGAAATTGAATTGATTGACCGTGATGAATTAATCGAATTTATAAATTTACAGCTGAGATCATTTTTTGGTGGGTATAAAAAGTCCACACATCCTTGTTAAAATGCCAGGTGTATTTAGTAGGCGCAAGGTTGAACTGGTTCTCTTTCTGCCAGAGAAAACAACCAGGCCTCACTAAAATCAAAAACTTCCCAGTGGTAAGTTTGGCACAAAAACGATGCATCTTCAATAATACACTGCATGTGTCGTGAATTGTTGTTGTAGTTGTAGCATCATTCCTTGGAACAAGCACTTTTGTCAAGTTGGATTGAATCATAAACACACCTTCAGGTGTTTCACAGAAAGCTGAACATGAGGAGCTTTCAGTTTTCAGCATCACTATTTTCTAGCTGGTATTTTTCTGCAGGTAGACTCCTACCAAATAAGACTGAATGCTGAAATTAAAGTAATAGTTTGAAGGTGTGTACACTATCAAACAGTTTATTGCAGCTTCTTTATTTTTTGTAATTATTTTTATTTCAAAGACTAGTATGTTTTTCAGTTGAATTGTACAAGATGTTTGTCACGAAAAAGGTTAAAATGACTCAGATGATTCAGTCTCATGTTTTAACACTTGGATATTTAGCAGGTGTGTGAAGATTTTATATATCCACATTATTGTAGATATTAATTTACACAGTATTAGGGAGTTTTGCTTTGAGTAGCATAGCAATGCCTCAACCCATTTTTTGCCGCTCCCTGCCTCTAAGCTGTCTGAATTAAGGCTATAGACACCTTACCCTCACCTACAAATGGAAAGACAAATGGAAAACTTTCCAATCATGAGCAACAAAGTCATAGAGAGGAAAGTCAAGTACCCCCAACCATCACAGTACCAACGACCATCTGCCATGACTGAATGTGGGCCGAGCGGACGGAGCAGACACAAACATAAAAATCAGGCTTCTGGCACTTGGTCATAACAGGTTTATATGATTTCATAACATACTATAACAGAGGAACTATGAATTATTTACTTAATGACTTAAATACTAAACCTTAAATTATATAGGATATGCATACTTTGATTTATACTGAAATTTGAAGCATTTCCAGGCAAATTAAATGACTGGCAATCTAAAGCAGAGTTAAGATCTGTAAAGTCGGATTCACTTAAAGTGTTGTTTTACTTTGCGCTATGCTGCTTTCATTTTGTATCACATTTCATGTTTCAAGCGAGAAAATTATCCACTTCTATTTAAATAGCCATTCAATGCAAACCTGATGAGTGATTCACCATTGATGAAATAGCCATTTGCATAAACTACTGCAACGTTTTTGAGACTGGAGTTGTTTTAAGATTAAACAAATCCATGATTGCTTTTAGTTTCAACCTCTGGGACCAAATAAACTTTTTATTGTACAATGTGAAGATACAGAAAAGAAATGCCTACTCACTGGTGAACTAATAACTAGATGAAACTTCAGAAATGCTGAAACATCCCTTTAAAATTGTGCTATTTATTTTAAATACCTTAGCAAAAACCCATTTGATATATCTGCTTTGCACTATAAGAGTGTTCCCTTTTCAAGCAGCTGTATCCAACCTGTAACTGTTGATTTCAACTCTCTGCAGTCTCTTCTGCAGAGAGAAGAAATATATTGTTGACATTTGTTAGAAATGACGTCAAAATTGCACATTTGTTCAACAATGTCACAGGAAGTTACAAGGAGCCAGTAAAGCTGCAGCAGAAGGTAGAACTTGTTGTAGAGAATTTTCCCTTAATCTTGATGCTCATAAGTGTCTCCCACTTATACATATTCTGGATTTACTTGTTTTTCTGGATTTTTGTTGGCATTATTGTGATATATCTGCTCTGAAAATGAATGGTGTGAACTTACAGTGAGGAGAGAGTAAGCTTTGCCTCGATTCATGCTGTTTCCACAGGGCACATGTGAGGAAAAGTACTTTCTTCAAACCAAAATGTAACTTTTTGACCAATATGTGAAATTGTTTTAACACTACTCTTGAGGTGAAACATGGTGTTGGCAACATCATACTGTGTGGACGAATTTTCTCGGCAGGGGGAGGGAGTCAGAGTTGACTGGGAAATGGATGGAGCTACATCCTAGACGAAAACTTTGAAAAACTTTAGAAATGCTCTTCCAGAATTGCAAAGTACAAAGCACAGACTCCAGGAGCCTGAATATAAATGTCAGACACTCTTCCAAATTATTTTTTAAATAACTTTCCATCATCTTTGTGATATTAACTACTGCGTATTGGTCTGTCACTTAAAGTCATAAGAAAAGTTTGTGGTTAATGTGACAAAATGTGAAAATGTTCAAAGAGTGTGAATACATTTGCAAGGCACTGAACTGTAGCATTACACACTTTAGTACTGCACAGAGCAAAGAAGGTTTCTCTTACTCGCTGAAGACAAATAACTCAAAAGTTCTGAAAATAGTAATATTATTTGTGCCAATCAAACAGAAAATGAGTCATGAAAGAAGAGGTGTGCTTAAGTATGAGGAAAAAACAGTGGTGCAATACTCCTACAAAGTGGGTTTGATTATTGTTTGTTAAAAATCCAGTAAATAAATGATCTGACATTAAATGCTTCTGATCAAGAAAGTCAAGGATGTCTTTGAGAACACAGAGTGTACACTCATCTAAGAATAATGTTTAACGATTGTTATAATAAAATTATAATAAAGCTAACAAAACATTCAAACCCTCAAGGAAAAGGATAGAGGATATAAAACAGGGGTCTGTGACTCCAGTCTCTGAGTGGCATAGTCCTGCAACTTCTGGATGCATCCCTGGTTCAGTAGTGACTGACCAGGACTTTGCAAAAACTACAAAGTAAAAATAGCTGGCAGCTGTTTTACAATGTTCTAATTTATACTCATCTGAACTCTAGAAGTATACTGAAACATCTTGACTGAGTTGATTTTCTTTGATTAAGAAGCATTACTGTGTCCCTTTATGTGTAAGCAATGTAACGGAAGGGTAAAAAGCCAGAGAAACAAAACTTTCTAGAACTTGCACAGGAAGAAAATGCTGGATGTAGACGTGGTCTAGCAGTTTAACAGGATGCTTTGTCCAAATGGCTCTAGATTGATCTCATACATCAACACAATTGTTTCCAAACTTTACCTTTGAGAGGAATTTTGTTGTTGTGCTTTTTAGGAGATCAGTCACACTATTACTCTTTCTTTGTTTTCTCTGATTTGCATCATTTGCTATTCAAACCTGGGGTGTGTAACTTTTACATAAAAAAATAAAAGTCTTTCTGAATATTTGTTAAACTGTCCTGTGTCGTGACTATGTTGTGACAGTATGATATGAAACAGATAATTTGTGAAAAAATGAACTCCTTCACCTTCTCCCAGTGCTACTGCTGCTGTCTGAAGAAATCCACCGCTCCCGGTCAAAAATTACCAACCAGAGCCAGGAGGAATATTTTAGCGATGTCAATCACACTCGTGTAGGTGTTGCTCAATGACCTTCCTCCTGACTCTGATTGGTTGTTTCTGAAACAGCTTTATATTTCTGTTTCCACTGGGAGCACTGGGAGAAGTTAGAGGAGTTCCAGTTGTTTTAAACAGATTATCTGTGTCTTTATACCGTCACAACATAGTGACAGATTTAACAAATATGTAAAAAACATTTTTTTTATAAAAGTTATATACTCCATCTTTAATGAATAGTCATTTTCATTTACATGAAATCATTCTCTTCACTCGTCAGCCTGCAGCTGCATCTTAAAAATCATTTAGATCCCAGTGGCAATTTGTTTCAGTCAAAAAGACTGAAAAGATTGTAAGTTGGCCTTTAAAAACCTAATTTTTCAAGGTAACTCCTCTGCCCTAGGATTAGATCTTGTTTGTGTTGAGTCCTCTGTGTAATCCCTCTTAGCAGCTAGCCTTAATAAAGAATAAAATGCTGAAGGGTGTGGACAGTTCACTCAAGATAAGGAAAAAAAAAAGCTACAAGAACAGGAAGCGACATGAATCGTGTTTTGTTGGCGGATTTAAATCGTCACAAAAACCTTTCTGGGAATTGGGAAAACGCTCACAACACCAGATAGGGCACTGGAAGTTTGAATGAGGGAGCAGGAAGAACCGACTTCTGAGGTCTGTAGTCGAATCTGTCACGCATCATGCATGACAGCATTTGGCCTTTTGGCACCTGACTCTACGTTTACAGTAAAATTTGAAGAAATATACGGTTTGCAGAGTGTTGTGCAAGCATTAAAACTCTTGAACCGTTTCGTATTTGTATGTCACAACCATAAAACTGCAATGTACTTTAAGCTTTTTTTATTGACACCGATTTTACTGAAAAACTAGCACAAAGTAATGCAAGAGGTGAAATGACATATGGGTTTTCTTTTTTTTTTTTCACTAATTAAAATCTGAAAAGGAGTGAGAATACGTTTATGTGCTCAGCCTCCTCATGTTGGAGTTTGCAATTACATCTGCAACTCTTTAGAGGTATCTCTCCACCAGCTTTACTCATCTAGAGATTAAAATTCACATTCCTCTTTGCCAAATAGCTCAAACTCGGATGTACTGGAAAAGGAACATCAGTGAACAGCAATTTTGAAGTCTTTACACAGGCTCTCAATTAGATTTAGATTGTAACTTTGACAGGGCCATCCTAAAACATCCATCTAACATTGATCTAAAGCCTACCATTACTGCTGTATTTTTGGGGTCTCTGTTCTACTGAAAAATGAACCTCTGCCCCAGTTTTCTTCCAGAATCACCTTGTATTTAGTTCCACTTAACCTCCAATGAAATCATACTAGCTTCTCTGTCTTTTCTCATGGTAAGCAACCCCAACGCATCATGCTGCCTCCACCACGTTTCACTGTGGGGATGGTGTGTTTTTGATATTAGCTTTCAGTTTTCAGTGCATGACTAATAATTGCCCTGTCAACAAATTCTGATGTCTGCAGCTCATCTAGAGTTATTATTTGCCTCATGGTGGCATGTATGACTAATACCAATCTAGCCTCTGCTTTCTCAGTTTATGTGGACGACCATGACTCTGTCGGTTTTGTATTTGCGCCATACTCCCTTGGGTGGTTGTTTTATAATGTAACCCTCTCCTTAGCTGTATCCCCTGACCTGTTCCCAGATCTTCAGGATGCCCTTGTTCGATAATATTTTCTAAAGAACCTCTGAGGCCTTGACAAGACGGCTGTATTAATCCTGAGATTAAGTTGAGCTCTGCTCAGTAATTAGGTGGGTTCTGAAGACAGGACTTTCGTTAGGGAGCGGGTGGCTGAAAACCTGTTCAGGACACACTTTTCAGATTTGTATTTGAACAAATTGTTGAAAACAATGTATTGTTCTTTCTCTTCGCTCTTCTCTTCACGTGAAATCAGAACAAAATGTACCGAAGTTTTGCTTGTATTGTGACGAAATGTGGGAAAGTTCAGTGTGAAGAAACGCTTTTTTTTTTTTTTCCAGAGCTGTGTACGTAAGCAACACGCTTTGGAGTGAGAGGGTGTTCATTTTAAGGATCATAATGAAACTTCTGTTCTTGATGTAGTGTCTCACATCACGTGCAATAACTGTTTGTCTTATCTCTTTTTATTAGTAAGAAAAAAAAAGAAAAAATCTCAGTCTGTCATCACAGCAGTGTTTTCCTTTCTAATTGTCCCTTATTTGCTATGTAGCCACAGACTGCGGTATGAATTATGCCCACTTAATTTGATTGCTATGCATCAGAATGTGTGTAAAACTGTGGTGGCTCAGTCAAACAAGGCTTCTTACATTGTAAGATCTGAACTTGCTGCCCAGGCATGTGACAGTTTCACAGAACTCCAAGTGCAAAAGATTTTAGTTTTGTAAGGACACTCAGAGGGGACCCGGAAATTCAACCACACACAGGAGTATACAAAAAGGAAAAAAGTTTTTTTCTTATACTGGT
>NW_015116396.1:30341-41225 GCF_001443285.1 Poecilia latipinna | reverse complement strand
GCAATCAGGCGTGGCAGGTGAACTGAATGAGTGCTTAACACAGCATGGACAGGACATGAATCATAACAGTACCCCCTCCTCAAGGTCCGGCTCCAGAAGGACCACCAGGCTGGTCAGGATTGGACCGATGAAACTCCCTGATAAGGGACTTGTCCAAAACATGCCGGGCCGGCACCCAGGAGCGCTCCTCAGGCCCGTATCCCTCCCAGTCCACCAAGTAATGGATGGACCGGCCCCAACGTCTGGACCGAAGGAGGCGACGTACAGTGTGAGCGGGGCCTCCATCAATCATCCGGGCGGGAGGAGGGGGTCTGGAGGAGGGTACCAACTGTGAAGTGAAGACAGGTTTGACACGGGACACATGAAAGGTGGGACAAACCCTGAGAGTCCTGGGAAGGCGGAGCCGAACAGCCACCAGGTTGATCACTTTGGAGATCGGGAAGGGTCCAATGAAACGAGGGGCTAGCTTGTGGTTTTCAATTCGCAAGGGGAGGTCCTTGGTGGATAGCCAGACTCTTTGTCCTATGAGGTAGGTGGGTGCTGGAACTCTGCGACGATTGGCAAATCTGCAACATAAAACGGAGGTCTTCAGAAGAGCCCTGCGGGCCTGACGCTTGCTGGCACTTCAAGGCCGAGGCATGGGCAGATGGGACTCTAGTGGGCCTTTCTTGAAGAGACAACACAGGAGGCTGGTAACCGTAAACGGTGTAAAAGGGAGACAGTCCTGTAGAGATAGAAGGGAGAGAATTGAGTGCATACTCCACCCATGGTAGGTTCTGTGACCAAGAAGAGGGATCATGTTCACAGAGCATCCGAAGCTTGGTCTCCACTTCCTGGTTGATCCTCTCCGTTTGTCCGTCAGTTTGAGGGTGGAACCCTGATGAGAGACTCACAGTGATACCCAGGAGACCACAGAATTCCTTCCAGAACCTAGAGACAAACTGGGGTCCCCTGTCAGAAACAATGTCAGTTGGCAACCCATGCAGGCGAAACACCTCACGGGCCAGAATCTCTCCCAGCTCCTTGGAGGAAGGCAGTTTGCGAAGAGGTATCAGGTGGGACATCTTGGAGAAGCGATCAACGACTGTGAGAAGGACAGAGTGGTTATTGGAAGAGGGTAGACCAGTCACAAAATCCATGGAAATGTGGGACCATGGGCGGTGTGGAACAGGGAGGGGTCGCAGAAGCCCAGAGGGTGGCCGACGGGATGGTTTAGCCTGACAGCAAACTCTGCAAGCCTTGATGAACTCTGTAACATCTTGTAGCATAGTTTCCCACCAGAAACAACTCCTGATCACAGATAGGGTTTTAGTGACTCCTGGATGACAGAAGAGTCTAGACTCATGACAAAATGACAGTACCTCAGGTATTAGCTGCTCCGGAACAAACAGTCGATCTTTAGGACAGTTCTCAGGGATGGGGCTTAGATGGTGGGCCTCTCTTATTCTCTGCTCCAGCTCTAGTTTGGAAACTGCTAGCCGTACTGACGTGGGGAGCACATAGTCCACCTCCTTTACCTCTTGACCCTCCTCCATCATCTCATGAAGCCTGGAGAGTGCGTCTGGTTTAGCGTTCTTACTCCCAGGTCTGTAAGACAGTGAAAAATTAAAGCGACTGAAGTACAAGGCCCACCTGGCTTGCCTGGGGTTGAGTCTCCTTGCTGACTTGAGGTACTGCAGATTTTTATGATCAGTCCAAACCACGAAAGGTTCCTTAGCTCCCTCAAGCCAGTGCCTCCACTCCTCAAGTGCCAGTTTGACTGCCAGTAGCTCACGGTCACCAACATCATAGTTGGCCTCTGCAGAAGACAGTTTCCTGGAAAAGAAGGCACAAGGGTGAGTCTTTCCATCAGTGCACCTCTGACTGAGTATGGCTCCCACCCCGGAGGCAGAAGCATCCACTTCAACAATGAATTGGCGGGAAGGGTCCGGTGTGCGGAGGACAGGAGCTGAGGTGAAAGCCCTCTTAAGGTGCTCGNAATTCACCAAAAACTGTTCTGTAATCTGGAACATTCTCTATGTTGAGCTCCAGTTAACCGCCTTATCTCACTGTGCGAGAGGCAATTGCGTCATGCGTCATGCGTCACGGGCAAAAGGTCAAAGGTAACAAGGTGACCGTAGGGCTTATGTTGTACAAAAAAAAAAAACAAAAAATAAATAAATAAATAATTTTAGTACATATTATGTGTCAGAAGAGGGCTTAGAAAATACCAACAAAAAAAAATTGACCAAAAGGGCACTTGGGGGCAAGGAGCAAAAGGGGCAGGTGCTCAAGCATCCCCAGCCGCCCCCCTGCACGTGCCTGTTAATGGCATCCACTAAAATGTTTGCTTGCTTATTTTTGTTTCCAGTACTTTGTGTCCAATTGCTTCATTCTCTCTTATTTAGCTAGGGGAAGCTAACCACTAGGGAAGCTCATATCCATGAATGGAAATAATAATGAAGTCAATTCTGTAAGGACACTCAGTGGGAGTCCGGAAATTCAACCACACACAGACGTATGCAATGAAAAAAAAAAAAAAAAGTTTATTTTCAGATTCTGGTTGCTACTCAGGATGCGGTCGTCAAACACAGCACTGTAGAGCAGAGGACGGGTGGAACAGAGAAATTGAGGGTCTGACAGCAGGTGCAGGTAACCGGTTTGAACAGCCTGCTGTGGAAGTAATGAAGATCCCCACAAGGAGATCCAAAAGGCATCACCCAGAGACTTGACTATAATCAGGCAGAGGTCATACACAGGAGGATAGAGAGGGCAAACTTAGCTTGAGGGGCAGGCAATACTTGGTGGTTGTGAGGCAGAGCGTGGGTCAGGGTCCAGGAATCCAGAATAGAAGGGATCCGTGAAGGGCTTGGCAGGAGGGGTAAATCCGTGGACAGGAAAGGGTCATAGAAACACTGAAGGCTTGGAAGGAAATGCTGGATCTCTACTGGCTCATGGCTGTCAATCTGGAAAGGAGGCAGAGGCTGACAGGTGATTAAGTAGGGCGGGGCCCAGGTGGAACAGGTAAGCAATCAGGCGTGGCAGGTGAGCTGAATGAGTGCTTAACACAGCATGGACAGGACATGAATCATGACACAATTCAAGTTTATTTGTATAGCACATTTCAGGAACACGACAGTTCAAAGTGTTTTCCATCATAAAAACATCATACCAGATATGAAACAACAAACATTACATTTTGTCGCATGCAATGATCAAAATCATCAAATATATTGATCAATGTTCCACTTACTACTAATTAAAGGCAACTCTGAACAGGTGGGTTTTTAGCTTTGATTTAAAATAACTTAGTGTTTCAGCTGTTTTGTAGTTTTCTGGAAGTTTGTTGCACATTGGGGTGAATGAAAGTTGAATGCTGCTTCTCCATTCTGGTTGTGCAGATGCAGAATAAACTAGAACCAGAAGACCAGAAGAAGTCTTCCAACAGCAGATCTTATTTTCGGTGCAAAGCTGATCAGTGATTTATAAACTAACAGAAGTAGTTTGGTCCATTCTCTGAGCTACAGGGAGCCAGTGTAAGAACTTTAGGACTAGGGTGATGTGCTCTACCTTTATGGCTTTAGTGAGAACGTGAGCAGCGGCGTTCTGGATCAGCTGCAGCTGTCTGATTTTTATTTATTTAATTTTAGTCAAAGATGTAAAAAGACACTTGTAGAAATCAATGTGACTAGAGATAAACACATGGATGAATTTCTCTAGAACCTTAATCCTAGAAATGTTGTCTATGTAATAGAAGGCCAACTTTGTAACTGTCTTTATGTGTCTCTGAAGGTTCGGGTCAGAGTCCATCACCACACGTAGCTCTCAGCCCTGATCAATAGTTTCTAGTTGGAATAATTGAAGCTGTGTTATATTAATTCAAGTTTTACTGTTGCTATTATTTACGAGATGCATCTTAAATGCATCCCATTGGGGTAACTCTGACCCCAATGGGATGCACAGTTTCACTGGGTCATGTCTAACTAATGCATGTTCTAATGCTAGTCCTAATATCTTCTCTGTAGATTTTATTTTTAAAGGATTCCAAGAAGCAGAAAGATATATGAAATTGTGTGTGTGCCTCGGGGTGAGTTTTTAAGCAGTCTCTCTTTTAGGTGAAACAGGGACTCTGACCTCTTTAATCCAGTAAGGTCCTTCCTCTGGGTAATGGGTATTACTGTATATTATATTGAAGGGGTGTGCATAAGACTGACATGATGTTGTCATAAACATCATGTCAGTTTGTGTGCAGGATGGGTGGAGTCCTTCATGATGAGGAGCGCCCTCCTCCTGCATCGTGCTGTGTAGAGGTCTGAGGTGGAGGAAAGGCTGCTCCCCACAGTCCTCTGTGCAGCCTTGACCACCCTCTGGAGAGCCGTCCTCTCAGAAGCAGTGCAGTTGCTGTGCCACACGGTGATGCAGACAACACTCTCCACCACACACCGATAGAAGCTCCTCAGGACTGAGTTCACAAGTCCAGCTCTCTGCAGCTTCCTGAGGAAGTAGCGACGCTGGTGGGCCTTCCTGACCAGACATGAAGTGTTGGTACTCCAGGTGAGGTCACTGGATATAGGCACACCCAGATACCTGTAGCTGGAGACCACCTCCACAGCTGCTCCTCTGATCTACAGGGGCTGAAGACGATCCTTGTCCCTTCTGAAATCCACCACCTTGATCTTCTTCACGTTGGTGCAGAGGTTATTTTCTGTGCACCACTGCACCAGGTGTTCCACCTCCTCTCTGTATATGGACTCATCACTGTTCATGATGCATCACACTACTGCTGTGTTGTCGGCAAACTTCACTATATAACAGCTTGGGTGTCTTGCTGAGCAGTCATGCATCAGCAGAGTGAAGAGGAGGAGGCTCAGCACACAGCCCGAGCCAGTGCTGAAGGTGATGGAGGAGAAGACGGTGTTGTTGATCCTGACAGTCTGAGGTCTGTTGGTCAGAATTCAGTTCCGAAGTGTGGATCTCAGTTCAAGAGAGGAGAGCTTCTGCACCAGGGTCTGTGGAATGATGGTGTTGAAGGCTGAGGAGAAATCCGGGATGTCATTAACCTAGACGAGGGGTGCCCAAAGTTGGTCCTCGAGGACGGGTGTTCTGTTTATCTGTGCTACCCATAAATCTGTCCTGCCTTGTGGTAATGCGCATGCTCAGAACGCCGGCATCCTGCATGTTTTCGTTCTCTCCCTGGTGGTAGGAACAACCTTTTCAGCATATCAATGTTCTTAGGCCTTCTAATGAGCCATCATTGAATCCAGGTACATTAAACCAAGGAGAGAACTAAAACATGCAAGATGCTGGCCCTCAAGAATCCACTTTGGGCACCACTGACCTAGACAGTTGTCTGTTATGACCACTTGTCAGGTGGAAGGAGCAGGGGCACCACCAGGAATCTTGGGCCCCTTGACAAAATATTTAATAGGGCCCCCCCTCCTTCATCGCTGCTGTTACAATTTCTTGAGTCTATCTGATCCATCAAAAGTGTCACAATTTTAAAGGCTTGCAACTGCCTTGCTTTCTTTGGTTCAATCCTGAATGGACAATTCACTTGCACAATATTTACTGCTAGTGAATTTTACAAGCAACGGTCTGCAATTTAGTGCATACTCCACCCATGGTAGGTTCTGTGACCAAGAAGAGGGATCATGTTCACAGAGCATCCGAAGCTTGGTCTCCACTTCCTGGTTGATCCTCTCCGTTTGTCCGTCAGTTTGAGGGTGGAACCCTGATGAGAGACTCACAGTGATACCCAGGAGACCACAGAATTCCTTCCAGAATCTAGAGACAAACTGGGGTCCCCTGTCAGAAACAATGTCAGTTGGCAGCCCATGCAAGCGAAACACCTCCCGGGCCAGAATCTCTCCCAGCTCCTTGGAGGAAGGCAGTTTGCGAAGAGGTATCAGGTGGGACATCTTGGAGAAGCGATCAACGACTGAGAAAGACAGAGTGGTTATTGGAAGAGGGTAGACCAGTCACAAAATCCATGGAAATGTGGGACCATGGGCGGTGTGGAACAGGGAGGGGTCGCAGAAGCCCAGAGGGTGGCCGACGGGATGGTTTAGCCTGACAGCAAACTCTGCAAGCCTTGATGAACTCTGTAACATCTTGTAGCATAGTTTCCCACCAGAAAAACTCCTGATCACAGATAGGGTTTTAGTGACTCCAGGATGACAGAAAAGTCTAGACTCATGACAAAATGACAGTACCTCAGGTATTAGCTGCTCCAGAACAAACAGTCGATCTTTAGGACAGTTCTCAGGGATGGGGCTTAGATGATGGGCCTCTCTTATTTTCTGCTCCAGCTCTAGCTTGGAAACTGCTAGCCGCACTGACGTGGGGAGCACATAGTCCGCCTTCTTTACCTCTTGACCCTCCTCCATAGTCTCATGAAGCCTGGAGAGTGTGTCTGGTTTAGCGTTCTTACTCCCAGGTCTGTAAGACAGTGAAAAATTAAAGCGGCTGAATTACAAGGCCCACCTGGCTTGCCTGGGGTTGAGTCTCCTTGCTGACTTGAGGTACTGCAGATTTTTATGATCTGTCCAAACCACAAACGGTTCCTTAGCTCCCTCAAGCCAGTGCTTCCACTCCTCAAGTGCCAGTTTAACTGCCAGTAGTTTACGGTCACCAACATCATAGTTGGTCTCTGCAGAAGACAGTTTTCTGGAAAAGAAGGCACATGGGAGAGTCTTTCCATCAGTGTACCTCTGACTGAGTATGGCTCCCACCCCTGAGTCAGAAGCATCCACTTCAACAATGAATTGGTGGGAATGGTCCGGTGTGAGGAGGACAGGAGCTGAGCTGAAAGCCCTCTTAAGGTGCTCGAAGGACTCAGTAGCAGTCTTACCCCAAACGAACTTGCACTTGGAAGAGGTAAGTGCATGAAGTGGAGAGGCTACAAAGCTGAAATTGCGGATGAACCGCCGATAAAAGTTTGCAAACGCCAGAAATCTTTGAAGTTGCTTGCGGTCTTGTGGGTGGGGCCAATTCTTGATGGCATCCATCTTGCTGGGGTCCATGGAAATCCTGTTAGGAGAGATGACGAAACCCAAGAATGAAGTGGACTGTTTGTGAAACTCACTTTTCTGCCTTGACAAACAAGTTATTCTGCAGCAAGTGGAGAATGACAGAATGGACATGAGCTTGATGGGCTGTGAGATCCTTAGAAAAAAATCAAAATGTCATCCAGATAAACATAAACAAAACGACCAACCATGTCCCTGAGCACATCATTGACAAGTGCCTGGAACACAGCAGGAGCGTTGGACAGGCCAAAGGGCATTACAAGGTATTCATAATGACCTGTTGGGGTGTTAAAGGCTGTCTTCCACTCATCCCCCTCTTTGATCCAAATCAGATGATAGGCATTTCTAAGACCTAGCTTAGTAAAAACAGTGGATCCCTGGATCAGATCGAAGGCAGTGTTCATTAGGGGAAGTGGGTAACGGTTCTTGACTGTGGTGTCATTCAATCCTCTGTTGTCGATACAGGGTCTTAAGCAGGGGTGTCCAAACTACGGCCCGCGGGTCAACTGCGGCCCGCGGTCCAGTTTTTATTGGCGCGCAGCAAATTCTGAAAATATAATTGAATATGGCCCGCAAGAAGAAGAAGCTTGAGCTCAACTCTGTTGCACTTCTCAGTTTCAACACTAGATAGAGCCAGCCACAGAAATTAAATTAAGAGAAGAAAAACCATTACTGAGTTACCAGAAATGGCAGCACCAAAGAAACGCAAAATAGCAAGTGAGTGTAGGAGATTTCAAACATGGTGGGAAAATGAGCATTTTTTCAAAGAAATGAACGGAAAGTGTGTCTGTTTGATTTGGAATGAAGATGTTGCTGTGATGAAAGAGTATAATGTCCGTTGGCAATATGAGACCAAACATCAGAGCTACACATCGTACACTGGTGCCGAACGAACACAGAAAGTCAAGCAAATGGCAGCTAGCCTGCAAGCTCAACAGCAGGTTTTTTTCCGTGCTAACAAAATACAGGAAAACACCACAACAGCAAGTTATGAAGTCGCTAAACTTATTGCCCAGCACGGCAAACCATTTTCAGACGGTGATTTCATAAAGCAGTGCCTCATCAAAGTCACAGAAATAATGTCCCCAGAAAAAGTGCCTGATTTCAACAATGTGAGCTTATCCAGAAATACAGTGGTGCGGAGAATCGAGGACTTGTCAGCTAACTTGAAACTTCAGCTGAGAGACAAAGTTTGTGCTTTTGATTTTTACTCATTAGCATGCGATGAGAGCACAGATTCCACAGACACCGCGCAACTGATAATTTTTGCTGTACGGAGGAGCTGCTTGATATGATGAGCCTAAAAGGCACAACGACGGGAAAATATATTTTTGAAGCTCTGTCAGAGGCAGTTGAAAAGATGGGTCTTAAATGGGACAAGCTCTGTGGAGTAACAACGGATGGAGCTCCGGCCATGATGGGCGTGCGCAAAGGAATGGCATCGTTGGTGTGTGCCAAGGTAAAAGAGAGCGGAGGTGAGGCTGTATAATCCACCAAGAAGCACTGTGTGCCAAGACTGTCCAGCTGGGCGATGTGATGAACACTGTTATAAAAACTGTCAACATAATTCAAGCTAAAGGACTGTACCATAGAGAATTTCCGGCTTTCCTATCTGACGTGGACGCTGAATACGGGGACATACTCTACCACTCTGATGTGCGTTGGCTTAGCTGCGGCTCTGCTACAGCGGTTTTATTCGCTGAGATCAGAAATTGACCAGTTTTTAAAAGAGAAGGATCGACCTCTTCATGAACTAAGTGACCCTCTGTGGCTGGCAGACCCGGCATTTTTAGTTGATCTTACCCATCATCTGAATACACTGAATGCAGCTGAACTCACTGAACACAGAATACACTGTAGGCAAAGAACAGCTGGTGCCACAACTGTATGCACACATGAAAGCATTCTGCATAAAGCTCCGCCTGTTTGAGACACAACTACTCGTAGTTGTGTCTCAAAAGCCTCGGCTTTAATCCTGCACACTTCCCTGTGCTGTCTGCAATCAAGTCTGCTTTTCCAAAGACCGACCTTTCTGCTAAAAAGGAGAAATATGTGTCTGCAATTGCATGTCTTGTGACAGAATTCAACCAGCACTTCCAAGATTTTTCTGTCATTGAAAAACAAATCAAGCTGTTCTCGACCCCCTTTCTGGTGGATACATAAGAAGTGGAAGAGAGTCTGCAGTTAGAACTGATTGAAATGCAATGTGATGATTCTCTGAAGAGTCAACATCAGCTTCTCTCCCTCCCTGAATTCAATCCGAGTTTGGATAATGCCAAGTTTCCTCTGATGAGACGCCACGCAAAAAGATTGATGAGCCTGTTCGGCTCAACATACATATGTGAACACTTTCTCAGTTAAATCAGAACAAAAGCAGACTGAGAACCAGAATGATGGGTAGCCATCTCTGTGAAGTCCTTCGTGTCTTAACCACTAAACTTTCTCCTAACATGTCAGCCATCCTTCAATCCAAAGGACAGCATCACAATGTTCTTCACATTATAGATGAGTTAGAAATACACACAGTATTGATGCGTCAATATATGGCCTCTAGTGTGTGGCCCGGCCCTTTGTTTATTTTTCTGTATTTGGCCCTCACTAAAAAAAAGTTTGGACACCCTTGGTCTTAAGGAACCATCTTTTTTGCCCACAAAGAAGAAACCTGCACCAGCTGGGGAGGAAGAAGGACGGATTATGCCTGCCTTTAGTGAGTCACTGACATAATCCCTCATGGCCTTATCCTCTGGGCCAGAGAGAGGGAAAAGACGGCCTCTGGGAGGAAAGGTACCAGGAAGCAAATTGATAGCACAATCATGGGACCGATGGGGTGGAAGGGCAGTGGCTCGGTGCTTGTTAAAGACCTCCCTAAGGTCATGGTAAACAGCAGGTACTCTGGATAGGTCAGGGTAGGTTTCCTGTCCTGAGATAGGGACAGTACAGGGAACCGAAGCTGCTAAGAGGCAGGTGGAATGGCAAGATGGTGACCAGCCCAACACCTCGCCCCTAACCCAGTCAATGTGGGGGTTGTGCTTTCTTAACCAAGTGGCCCCCAAAATGACAGGGAGCCCAGGGGAATTTATTATCAGGAAGGAAATTAGTTCATGGTGATTCCCGGAAATACTAAACTTAATGGGACCTGTTTCGTGGGCGACACGATGAAGTACGTGGCCATCAATAGCCAAAACTTCAAGATGTTTAGAGGTGGGTAGGAGTTGGATACCAAGGGATTCGGCAAGGCCACGGTCCATGAACTCAGTGTCTGCTCCTGAATCAATAAAGACAGATAGGTGTTTGGTAAGACGGTCTGCTTGGAGAATGGCCTGAACAGAGAAAGAAGAGGATTTTAATCTCTTTTGACTCAGCAGGAGCCTCTTACCTCCTACTGAGCCTGGCCTTTTGCTGGACACAGACGAAGTAGGTGACCCTCTCCCCCACAATAGAAACACAGACCTCTCTTAAGTCTCCGCTCTCTCTCTTGTGGGGATAAGCGTGATCGACCAATCTGCATCGGCTCCTCCGCCGGAGAGGTGGGAGATGAGCTCAAAGGTGGGGGCGTGGCTGACGGCTGTGGCCTGGGAACACGTTCAACTTGGTAAGTACGACTGAAAGAACTCCTCTCCAACCTTCTCTCATGAAGCCTCATGTCGATCCTTGCGGCCAGAGTCTCCAGATCCTCCAAATCCTTGGGAGCATCCCGTGTAGACAGTTCATCCTTAACCTCCTCACTGAGACCCTGGTAGAAAACATCACATAGTGCCTCATCGTTCCAGTCACTTCCTGAAGAAAGAGCGTGAAAGTCAATTATATACTCTGTGACTCGCCTCCTGCCTTGTTTGAGTTTGAGCAAACCACGTGCAGCCTCCCTCTCAGGCAGAAC
>NW_015116396.1:24597-27107 GCF_001443285.1 Poecilia latipinna | reverse complement strand
GTTTTATCAAATACATAACACACACCATTGTACCACCACCACCAGCCTGAACTGTTGATACAAGGCAGGATGGATCCATGCTTTCATGTTGTTGATGCCAAATTCCAACCCGACCACCCGAATGTCGCAGCAGAAATAGACTCATCAGACCAGGCAGCGTTTTTCCAGTCTTCTGTTGTCCAATTTTGATGAGCCTGTGTGAATTGTAGCCTCAGTTTCCTGTCTTTAGCTGACAGGAGTGGCACGTGGTGTGGTCTTCTGCTGTAGCCCATCTGCCTCAAGGTTCGACGTGTGCGCTCAGATATTCTATTCTGCATACCTTGGTTGTAACAAGTGGTTATATGAGTTACTGTTGCCATTCTATCACTCCAATCAGTCTGGCCATTCTCCTCTGACCTCTGGGATTAATAAGGCATTTGTGCCCACAGAGCTGCTGCTCACTGGATATTTTCTCTTTTCCGGACCATTCTCTGTAAACCCTAGAGATTGCTGTGCATGAAAATCCCCAGTAGATCAGCAGTTTCTGACATACTCAGACCAGCTCGTCTGGCACCAACAGCCATGCCACGTTTAAAGTCACTTAAATCACATTTCCTCCCCATTTTGATGCTCAGTTTGAACTGTAGCAGATTGTTTTGGACATGTCTACATGCCTAAATGCATTGAGGTGCTGCCATGTGCTGCCATGGCTGAATCGACATTTGCTTTAATGAGCAGTTGAACAGGTGTACTTAAAAAAGTGGCCGGTGAGTGTATTGTAACAATGTATTTAGTCAAAATTTACTACAGTTGACTCTTGCTTACCAAACTGGCTCCTGGTTCCTGCTCCTACAGGTCTATGTTATAACATGATTGGCGCTGACATACGGACAGAAAAGCAGGTAGAGCAAGGTTCCAACTTTGACAGATAAGGGAGACATGGCAGAATAAAGTAGTGATAAGATGTGTGCTGATGTGTGGATCAGACTAAGGGATCATATCACAGCAGGAATAGTCTATCAGATCCCAGTATGCAAACACAAAGTTCATTTGTGACTTTATTCCCTTTCCAGGTGTCTGGTTGTGTGAGGACAGTTCTGTTCCTTGTGTTCCATCCTGTTTGGGAATCAAATGTCCTCATAAAGACAATAAGCTCTAGATCATTGGTGTCCAAAGTGGGTCCTTGAGGGCCGGCATCCTGCATGTTTTAGTTCTCTCTCTGGTTTAACACACCTGGATAAAATGGTGGCTCCTTAGAGGCCCAAGAAGAACATTGACATGCTGAAAAGGTTGTTACTACCACCAAGGAGAGAACTAAAACATGCAGGATGGCCACCACTGATCTAGATTGTTGATATGTTAGAGAAATCATTCAAAGATAAGAGAAACTCATTTATCCAACATTCACAGACCACAAAACTTGGAACTATCCCCACAAAAACAAAAAACTACGAACAAATCTACTCTGTGGCATTTTGAGTACATATTTACAGATTCTGAAAGAGTGGATTGCAAGCATTCCAGTCAAATAAAAAAAATAATTTACTACAAGTCTTGTGTGCATTAATAACATTTTAGGGCTATTTGTAAGATAGAAGCATAATAGACGAAAATAGACTTAAGTTGCTTTGGAAAAAACAAACATTTTCCTTAAGTTCAAAGAAAGAAAGAAATATTTTTTATTTTAGGTGTTATGATACAGTTAGTCAGAGTTGGGCACAGCGCTGCTCACCGCTTTGCCACTATCATATTACAAGCAGCACAGTCACAGCCCCAGGCTAAGCAAACATAGATCTGCTTGCTGGTGGTATGTTGTCTTGTAACAGTGTTCTAAAAAGTAAAGTTCTGCAACTCACCCTGGGTTTTCCCTGCAAACATAATTCCCTCCTGATGTTTTCTTTTCACTGGTATCTTTAGCATTTCTTTTGAGTGAGCTGGTAGTTCACGTCATGGCATATAAACAGTCGCTTATATAAAGTACCTTGTGGTCCACTTGGGGGCGCCAGTGGACAACAGTTTGAGAAACTTCAATAGATGAATATAAATGAAAACATGATGAGATAGTCAATATTTTATTTATAAAGTCAGACATAGTATTTTGGAAAAAAGTTGCCAAAAATGCTTTAAAAAAAACCCAATATGTGCATTTTCTGAACCTAATAAATTAATCTATTATTTAGCATATAGCATGCCATGAAACAAAATTGTGTTTGTATTGCCTGAAGGTTTTTAATGAAGTGCCTTTCTTCGGCACATAAGAGAGGAGTAATGTGGTCATCCCATATATTGAATATAAAAGACACTGTATCTGATTTGACTCGCAAAGTGCTCTCTCTAACCACTGATCAGCCAAATATTGAGACTTTAGTTGTGCACGTTGGAGCCAACAATCTGGCAAAGCAAAAATCAGAGATTCTGAAAAAGGACTTTCATAATCTTCTGAACACTATGGGAACATTAAAAATGAAGTAATTTCTCAGTGATCCAATGCCTGATTAAAACCTGCTCTGCCAGCTCAGTGACCTTCATCG
>NW_015116396.1:18282-20168 GCF_001443285.1 Poecilia latipinna | reverse complement strand
CATCTCTGTGCCACAATCCGCAGAGGTCTCCTACCATCCCTAAAAAAAAAAAATAACGCCCTGGGCGGTTGCCCGTATTGCCCATGTCAGAAATAACAGCTGTCTACACCATTAAACATAGCAATTAACAATGCTCAACAATGAACACTGTCCAAGGCCCAATAAGCAAGAAATAACCAAGCAGAAGGAACACCGTGACTGTTTTTATAATCCCTCCACGTCTCCCACTATGACATGTGACGAAAACAAAGAGCAATGAAGGATGCTCTGTATTCTTACGTTCTTGTTTTATTTGTTCGCCAATTAAATAAATATAAATATATTTTAATGAAATAAAATAGCTACTGAAGTGTACCACACAGAGCATTACAAGAACAAAGAACGGCTCACAGTGAGGGTTCAGTCGTATAGGACTGACTAATCAAGATCCGTCCAGAAGAATCGGATCGTTCCTGAATGTCATATTACTTTATTGCACTTTGGTCACAGCGTTGTCCCATATCTGCGACATATGTCAGTCAACACCTCCAAACAATAATTCAGTGCATGAGTGACACTTTTTTCATCGCAGATGCAACATATGTGTCTCTGTACAGCTAGCTTTGCTAGCATCACGTCCACAGATCTTACCTTTCTTTAAGCTTTCCTTCCAAGTGACGCTAAAGTTGGACGAAGTCCCCACCGTCTGAAAGCGAAGCGCTGCTTATTTTACATGTCGGCATATCTTTATGCAGCGCTATTATATTACCGACGCTCTGAGCGTGCGCTCAGAGGAAACCACTGCGCATGTCTTGGACCTCGAGTAAAGGTGGAGGCGATGGGTGAAAACAGACAAAGTCACGTTATTGCTCGGATTCTGCGGCACCACCTTAAGACCCTGAACTTCACATTTTAACGGACAAAAAGAGAGCAGTGCGACTTGAATGTAATGAGTAACGCAACAGTTTTGTAGAAATGTAGTGAAGTAGAAAGTACAGATACTTACTGTAAAAAGGAGTGGAGTAACAGTAGAAAGTATCCATTATTAAATCTACTTATGTACAGATACACGAAAATTGTACTTAAGTAAAGTAACAAAGTACTTGTACTTCGTTACTTTCCACCACTGGTTATCAGTAAGGGTGTAAATATTTCCAACTGTTGTCGCGCTGTCGGATCACTTTGCTGTTATCTTTGAGAGTTCTTTATCCGTTGGCCCACTTGGACAAACAGCTACTATCACAAAGCGTACTTTCACAGAAAACACAGCAGAAACATTTAATCATATCTACTCTTCTTCCTCGCCCTTAAGCTGTAATGACGTAGATAAGTTGGTAAATTATTTTCAGTGCAAACTTTCAGATATCATTGATCACATTGCCCCCATTAAAGTGAAGGTTGTGTCTGGTAGGAAGAAATCTCCATGGAGAAATGCACAAACAGTTCAATCTGCTGGACAACTCTGCTGTAGGGCCGAACGGAAATGGCGTAAAACTCAACTGCATGTTTATTATGAAATCTATAAAGAAAGACGACGTAACTATCATTCAACACTAAAACATCAAGAGAACATAAACACTAAACAGCAAGAGAGGCTTTCTTTGCAGATGTCATGAACAAAAACACTAACAATGCTCGAGCTTTATTTGCTAATGTTGACAGGCTCACAAATCCTCCAATGACATTTCCACCTGAATTTCAATCTAATGCAGCCTGCAACACGTTTTCAAGTTTCTTCTCAGAGAAAATTCAAAAGATCAGAGGATTAATCTGCACATCCTCTCCAAAGCCAGTACCAATGCTGGGCCCAAACAAAACAAATGCAGGAAAAATGACCCAATTTCAACTACTTAATTATAAAACCCTTGAAGAAATTATAAGTCAATTAAGCTCCAGTTCCTGCTGTC
>NW_015116396.1:12068-14371 GCF_001443285.1 Poecilia latipinna | reverse complement strand
TGATCACATTGCCCCCATTAAAGTGAAGGTTGTGTCTGGTAGGAAGAAATCTCCATGGAGAAATGCACAAACAGTTCAATCTGCTGGACAACTCTGCTGTAGGGCCGAACGGAAATGGCATAAAACTCAACTTCACATTTATTATGAAATCTATAAAGAAAGACGACGTAACTATCATTCAACACTAAAACATCAAGAGAACATAAACACTAAACAGCAAGAGAGGCTTTCTTTGCAGATGTCATGAACAAAACCATTAACAATGCTGGAGCTTTATTTGCTACTGTTGACAGGCTCACAAAACCTCCTATGACGTTACCACCTGAATTTCAATCTAATGCAGCCTGCAACACGTTTTCAAGTTTCTTCTCAGAGAAAATTCAAAAGATCAGAGGATTAATCTGCACATCCTCTCCAAAGCCAGTACCAATGCTGGGCCCAAACAAAACAAATGCAGGAAAAATGACCCAATTTCAACTACTAAATTATAAAACCCTTGAAGAAATTATAAGTCAATTAAGCTCCAGTTCCTGCTGTCTGGATGTCCTACCCACACATTTCTTTAAGAAAGTCCTGCCTGTTGCTGCTAATAATCAGATCCAAATAGTAACTCATTGCTCTCATCAGGTGTTTTCCCCCAGGCTTTGAAAACAGCAGTTTTTAAACAATTAAATAACTTCCTAACAATAACCAATACAGGGGTGAAAGTAAGGGGGTACGGCAGGGTACTGCGTACCCCTAAAAGATTTAGTGGGGGTACGCAGTACCTGCAAGAGAGGGGAGCGGCTGTCAGCTGTAAAAAAAATCAATGGGTTCACCCACTAATTAGCCGTTACTGATTAGTTTTTCAAGAACAATCTAAAACAGACTTAATCAGTTAATAAATAACTTTTTTCCCATTTCATATTGTTTCTGAACTGTTCTTTACTATATCAGGGCTGCAACACGTCGATTGCGGAAGGTTTTGAGTCGGTCTCGGCTTTAGGTGACAAACTGAACGCCGCCAGGAGGATGAGACCAGCAGGTCCTCCTGTGATTGGCTTAAAACGTTCATAACTTTATTAAACAACAAAAAAAAGTTTTCAACTTAATGACTCAACAATAATAATCTCAGTGATTATTGTTTCAACAAGGTGTTGCGCAATTCTGTGCGTTTCGGTTCCATTACCAAAATAACGGGCAGAACAATAGTTTAAAACTAGAAAATTCCTGCAGAAATTTAAGGGACATGCCAAAGTGTGCCCGTCGGTTTTTAATCAAGCGTTCTGATGCAAAAAATTTGCATTAATGCTAAAGAAAGCTGCAATGTAGTCAATAACCTGTGGTGAGTCAGAAACATGTTGACTAAACTGTACCTGTACCATTCAGTATGTTGAAATTAATGCATAAGCCAAAATGCTAATATTAGCGTGAAGACTAATATTCATGTAGGATGTGTGGCATCACTAGCATGTTTTCTGTCATTGATTTACTCCATTCAGTAAATGGAAGATATGAACCCTATGAACATCGCTAATAATTAAGAAAATTAGCTAATAGCTACCTTTAGGGAAAAGGCTAATGCTAATGCTAGTGGGGGCAGTAAAATGCTACAGTTTGTGCTAATGTTGTGCACAAACTTGTGCTAATGTTAATGATCCTGAGGGGAAAAAAATGCGAAAAAAGCTTAATATTATTGCAACGCTGTAATAAGTCAGAGTTCCACCATTATGTACTTCTTAACTGCCAGCTCAGCCCTCCTTTGTAATGATTGAGGGTTCCACCATGTTGACCTTCCGACCTTCTGCTCAGGCCTCTGTAGTAAAGTGTTCCATCGTGTTTAGAACTACAAAGATGGCGTTTTTGTAGTCCTAAGCAGCAGCTCTGCTTTTGTCTGTGTTCTGTTGCTATAGTGATCAAGCCTCCCCCTGTGTTTCTCCAGACAGGGGGAGAAACAATTCTATCTGTTTGAGCCAGCCAGTTTCACTCCAAAAAGCTGTCCGAACAACTCCTTTCCATTCGGGAACCGTGATACGTATTCGAAAACCGTTTGAAGCATATGAGAGGGCTATTTGTCGTCTCATTTAGTACCGCGATTCATATCTGTAGCTCATTCACAGTAATTGCAGTGATGAGAGAAAAATGGTGTGCGCTGAGCTCAGAACTTTTTGCAGAAATGTATGGCGGTGCACTGACATGAGGGGAGTATGCAGGCTTTATTTTGAAACTTTCAGTAAGCTTAATTTGAAATGGCAACACTAATCCCATGTGTAACAGTGGTTTGGTTAAAACAGTTATCTAACAAAAAAAGAGCAAATACTTGA
>NW_015116396.1:5781-8944 GCF_001443285.1 Poecilia latipinna | reverse complement strand
AGTTCCACCATTATGTGCTTCTTAACTGCCAGCTCAGCCCTCCTTTGTAATGATTGAGGGTTCCACCATGTTGACCTTCCGACCTTCTGCTCAGGTCTCTGTAGTAAAGTGTTCCATTGTGTTTAGAACTACAAAGATGGTGTTTTTGTAGTCCTAAGCAGCAGCTCTGCTTTTGTCTGTGTTCTGTTGCTATAGTGATCAAGCCTCTGTGTCAGCTGTGAGAGAGACACACAGGGGGAGAAACAATTCTGTTTGAGTCAGCCAGTTTCACTCCAAAAAGCTGTCCGAACAACTCCTTTCCATTCGGGAACCGTGATACGTATCGAAAACCGTTTGAAGCATATGAGAGGGCTATTTGTCGTCTCATTTAGTACCGCGATTCATATCTGTAGCACATTCACAGTAATAGCAGGGATGAGAGAAAAATGGTGTGCGCTGATCTCTGAACTTTTTCAGAAATGTATGTAAAAAGAGCAATTACATGATGTAAAAATTGTCAAGGCTTTTATTTTGAAAATTTTCAATAAGCTTCATTTGAAATGGTCACACTGATTTCATGTGTAATAGTGATCGGGTTAAATCAGTTATATGATGCTCAAAGCACAAGTAGTTCAGAATACCAGCCAACTCCTCCTCTATAGTAACAGACAGTTCTGCCATGTTGTAGTTCTCACATGCTGCTCAGGCCTCTGTTTTAACTGAGTCTTGGTCATAGATAGAACAACAGCTATGGCAGTTATGGCTGCTGGATTGTAGTCCAACCCAGCAGCTCTGCCTTTCTCTGGATTCTGTGGCTATAGCGATGAATGATCAGCTGACTGCTGTGTGTGTGAGAGACAGAAAGCTGGGGAAGGATTTCTATCTTTGAGACACCCATGAAATGCTAATGTTAATGAACTGCCTTGCTGCGCAAGGCAGTTCACTATCCTGAGAAAAAAAACATAAAAAAAGATAGATATTATTGCACCGCCTATGGCGGTGCACCTTCGTGAGTGGACATTGCAGAGTTTTATTTTGAAACTTTCAGTAAACTTAATTTTCATAACCACACTAATCCAATGTGTAACAGTGGTTTGGTTAATCCACCTGTATAATGCCCAAAACAGGAAGTAGTTCTAACTGCCAGCTCAGCCCTCCTCTGTAATAATTGAGTGTTCCGCCATGTTGTAGTTCTGACCTTCTGCTCTGCCCTCTGTATTAAAGTGTTCCGCCATATTTAGAACTACAGAGTCTTTGTAGTCCAAACCAGCTGCCCTGCCTATCTCTGTGTTCTGTTGCTATAGCGATGAAACTGCAGTGTGTGTGTGTGTGTGTCAGAGACTTTATCTAACTTTATGAGACACCCAGTCAGTTTTAATGGAAAAAGCAGTCCGAACGACTGCTTCCCGTTCAGGATCCGTAAGGCCGATCCAAAAACCGTTTGAAGCATATGAGAGGGCTATTTGTCGTCTCATTTAGTACCGCAATCCATATCTGTAGCTCATTCACAGTAATTGCAGTGATGAGAGAAAAATGTTGTACGCTGAGCTCAGAGATTTTTCAGAAATGTATGTAAAACACTGGGGAGGAGCGTCAGTTATCCTGTCCCAAAACTTTGCTCTGAAGCACCTGGACCGAAAACCGTAAGCCCTAGGGAAATTTTTAAATCATTTTACCGGAGCAGGCATTCGTATCAATGTCATGACCGACTTTCATACAAATAGAGCAATTTTTTGCATGCATGAGAGCAATTTCAAAATTATTTTGGGGTCAAAATTCCACCCTGTTTCTCACTCTAAAAAAGCGGCAGTTGGTGTCAGTTACACTCTGCGTTTCGGCAGTTGGAAATTTCGCTTGTTTTTTGCTTTTTACGTTGCCATCGTAACTCCGATTGCCATTAAAAATAATAGCTCCAATGCCGGGATTGAGCCGCACATTTTGATACCACTTTTGTGGGTGGGCACGCAGCGGTACGAGCCGCATTAACGGTAATGGAAGAAGATGTTATAATAAACAGACATTCTATTGGGTGTAGAACAATAGGTGCCTTCCATGCAATGCATGGAGGCAGTGACTGACCTGCTTTGCAGGTCAGTCGCAGGTCAGTCACTGCTCTCCCTATGCATTGCTATGGCATGCCTCAATTAACTAATCAACCACCACTGTGTTCAGGGAGCGAAATAGCAAGCCTGCAAACCTAATGTGGCGACACTAGATGGAAACTCAGATTTTGTGGAAGTTTAGTTTTAGTAAATTGCTCAACAACGCCACCCTGGGAATTTCAACCACAGATTATTACCTCTTGTTTAAGGCACACAGGTTCAGTTACGCAGGGATTAAAACATCTGAGACGGTTTCAAAATAATAATAATAAAAAAAACATTAAATTCTTTAAAAAATGTTTTTAAAACTAATTTCTTTTTAAGAATGAAAAAAAAAAAATCAATGGAAATCAAAGAAAATGGAAGAGCTGCAGCAGCTGAGGTTACCGGCTGCAGGGGGCGCTATGGGGACGACATCCACCAAACACAGCAAATCAAAAAAACCTTCAACACCAGACACAGTGAAACAACCCAAACTCCAGAATCACAGCACACAGACGAGGAAGACACCGTCACCACACCAACACCGGACCTCAGCAACTGCAAACAGTTAACCAATATAACAATCTTAAGAACAAAATCAGCCCGACTAAATAAAGAACAAAAGGGCTGTGAACAAAATAAGTAGAAAAATAGAAATCAGACAATACAAGTTAAAACATTAAGACCAGGCGTGGCCCTGCCACGCCACAGCGGGAGATGAAACTGGGCGTGCCGATGCCACACCCCAAACACCGCTTCAGTGAGGGGGGATAACTCCGCCGCAGTCCAACTTTAGAACAATTGTGCAGAAATCTGGGAGATTAACGTAGACGGCGCAGAGCAAAGCCGAACAGATCCGGGAAACGAACGCAGACAGAGCAGCAATGGTTCAACTGTGGGGAACCTATAAAAAAAATTTGTCACCATTTATAAAACTAGAAGAAACTGGAGCTTAGATGAGTGTTAATTTCTTACCTGCTGATCCACACAACATGCACACACACTCGCAGACCGAGGAAGAGAAGGAACGCAGCGTAGTGGCGTTTTACCTACGATCACACTTCAGTTTAGATTTTCTGACCAAGATCAGCTAAAGTGCA
>NW_015116396.1:0-1406 GCF_001443285.1 Poecilia latipinna | reverse complement strand
AATAGAACCAGTTTAAAAGCTAAAATGAATGGTTCTATGCCAGACATGGAAAACTGGGATGGAAAACTCCATGCCATGAAGTTCAGGATTTAGGTCTCATGGCATCTCAAGGTGTCAACATTGCAGGCAGTGGGCTGAAGGAGGAAATACAGCTTTATTTTGTAGTATTTCACAGGATCTTCCGCCACTTGGTTATGTCGTTCCATGTCCTGCCAGCATCTTGCACCCTGCTGTCTCAGAGGCCTCCTTGCACAACCTACACCTTGGGTCTTGTCTGGTGTTTAGGGCTGTATGATGTATTTATGGATCTTGGATGTTTCATCCTGGACAGTGGCTCTCACACTCACTAGTCCTCTGCCTCCTTCCTTACGGCTTGTGTACAGTCTCAGGGTGCTGGATTTGGGCCACTGTGGGCCTCTGTCTCTGGCCACATTTCTCTAGTCCGAATGACATCCCAATGTCAGTGCTGTAGATCCTGGTGGTGTGGATCAGTGAGTCGATGTCTCACTGATCCATTGATCCATGTAGAGGAGGTGACTGATTGTGGCCCCATTCTTAAGTCGGTATCCGTAGCCAGTCTTGTTGATGATTTGGCTGAGGGGGTTCAGGCCTATGCAGAAGAGCAGTGCTATTTATGCCGATGCCCTTCTGTGCTGTGCTCATGTTGCTGGTTGGGTGGAGAAGAGCCGGTTAATCCTCCTGGCTTCATTCTCTCTTGTGTATCTCTTTAGGCTTGGAGTCTTTGTTTGGCAGTTTCGAGTGCTTCAGGTATGGGCATCTGGCTGTACTTCTTGGGTACTGATCTTTTCATTGCACCCCTTAGGAGCTTCACTCAGCCGCTGTAGTTGGCGTCGGGGTTGTCTGGTGTTCATTCGGGCCATCTGCTGCCTCGTTCAGCTTTGATGTTTTCATTCATTACTAGGGCTACATACCCAGTCTCTGGGGTAGTTGTAGTTAACTCCCCCCTGTCCTGACATCCAGGCTCCTCCCCCTTGCCGTAGCATTTGTGTTGTACCTCAAGTTGTGATAGCAGTTGCGGATGTTGAGCTACTAGTTGTTTAGCAGTCATTGTAGACTGGGGATGTCAAACTAACCATTTCCCCCCTCATTCTTTGCATGTTAAAACTACTTTCACCCCATGATTGATTGATTGATTGATTGTTCAGATTAGATGGAACTGTGGGTGGTAGAGAATAAGGGGGATGATGAGTAATATTAAGTTTATGTCCTTCTATTTTGTTGTTTATTGAACAGTGCAGACTGACAACAGAAACATCAGGGGCCTCATGCATAAAAGAGTGCGCAGTTTTCACAATAAAACTTAGTATACGGACAAATTTAGAAAAGTGAAAGAAAAAAGCTGTTCAGTTTACTTAATTTTATTGTGTACATCCGTCCCACACAAT
>NW_015116395.1:0-37971 GCF_001443285.1 Poecilia latipinna | reverse complement strand
CTCTTGTTTAAAGTGGCTTTTGACACATCTCAAATCAATTCATTGTTGATTATTTACCACCATCTCTGTTGTACATTTTCTTCTTCTTCTTTTATTCTTGTTTTTTTTTTAATCATTTTTTTCATTTGTGCCTTGGTTTGATTTGCTATAGTGTTGTTTGGTACTTTGGTTAGACACTTTTGCTTCTTTAAATGGCCTCCATAATTTAAACTGGATTTTACTCTTTTCCATACACAGTTTTGGTTCCATCACATGAAATTCAACTAAATACAATAAAATCTTTGGCTGGATCATGACAAACTGTGGAAAAGTTCAAGGGGTATAAATACTTTTGCAAAGTGCCGCATGGATGCCGCAGCAAACACCTCCCTCAGAGCGGCTTTTCTATAAAACAAAAGGAGCAGGAATAAAGTCAGAGTAAAGTTATGAATCTAAGATAAGAATCGCTGTGAAGCTGAGCTCAATTTAAAAATCTGAGCTGCATTCTCAAACCAATTAATATTAATAACAAAAATGGAAATGAGTGCAGAGGCAGCCCTAAGTAAAGAACAAGCTGGGTGCATTCAGTCAGGAGATTCATATACAAGCCCTTTTCTCAGGAGAAGTGGGCTCCAAACAGGCGTGACGGCAGGGCATAGACCGCCATACACAGAGACAATTTTTCTAGATAATAGCCTATCACGCAGGATACAATTTAAATTAAAAAATGCAATTTTCACCTTGAAATGAACAAATGATTACAATTTCTATACAAATTAAGGCATCCAGGCTGCGCCTCAGTACTGTGCCAAGGCCATGAAACCTGACATAATTACCATGAAATACATTTTCAAATATTTGTATTTTGTCCATCGCTTTAAAACATGCCACTCTGCCTTCTGCGGGTTTGTGATCTCACCTTCTGGGGGAAATACATAAAAAAAGGAGAGAAAATCATCAGAGATGAAAAGCTCTTCAACAGGAGAGATAAAAATGTAGAGGAGAGAAGAAGAAGAAGAAAAAAAACAACCTCCCATACACAGGGTAAATCGGCGCAGCTCAGCACAGCGGCCCCCAGAGCTATCTCTAAAAGCCAAATTACTGCTCCTTATCTAAGGAATCATATCTAGCAGTTATCTGCTCCTGAGATAGGCTCCCTCTCTCTCTCCTGTGCCTCGCGCTCATCGCCAGAAAAGCTATTTATTCGTGATTACAGACACCCTTTGAATAAAAGATGTTTGTGTTTGAGATCCAAAGTTTTGACGGATTCCGAACTCTTCAGATTCTTCAGAGAGACGAGGATTGAAGGCAGAACACCTTATTTGGGCGAGGTTGCTGGGAGGTGGTCTTCAGCTGGGGGAGAGAGAGAGAGAGGGATGAAAGTGTAGCCGATGGGAAACACGAGACAAGACCTAAAACTTCTCTGACGCTTCGTATCACACGCGCTTTCAGAGGGGATTCACACTGAGGCGAGGTGTCGAATTGACTTTAAATGCTGAACTTTGTGTTTGAGGGACACAGAGGCAGGAAGTTCCTGCATGTGTTCTTCTAAACGGAGGCATCAAAAGTTTGGAGATTGCTATTGATAAGTAAAGGTGGGGAAAAATGTACAAGTGAAGAAATGAAGCTCTGGCAAATATTTAAATCTGGTTCCTGCATGTTTTACTTCTGCATGCTCAGATTTCCAGATGCTAACGTTTATCTTTTATTCTGGATATTGGAGTAGAAAACAGTTAAGTTACCTTGCAAGGTCACCTTTCACTGCAACTCTTTGGAGGTATGTCTTAATGCAAAATGCAAACAATTTTGCATTAAGACACAATACAAAATGTCTTATTTGCATCTGAAATGCGAATAATTTTGCAATATTTCTTTCTTCAAGATAACTCAGGTGAGGTAGTGATAATCAAAGAACAGGAATTTTAAAATCTCACGAAAGATTATCCATGAAGTTCAAATCTGGACTTTGACTAGGTAATTTAAACATATAAATCCAAGTCTCTTCAGCTTTTCAACTACATAATGCCTTCATCACTGTGCTTCAAAGTGTAAGTAGTGTGTTTAGAGTGAAGGGCAGTTTTCTGTTTTGTGGTTGTAATGTGAACTTTTGGGGGTTTTATTACTTTCCATAAACTATCGAGCAACACAATGCTGACATATGCATGTTTCATAGTGGGAGTGATCAGAGCGGTAAGAACAGTTTTAGAGGTTTTTTTATTAAAATTTTTTCTTGATTAGGCTGGACTAACTCCAATCATCTTCAACATCTACAACAGCAGGGCTTGACAAATCTGGGATAGATTAGCATTCACTGAATAAAGATTAATTATTTTCTTTGATATTTTTGCTCTGTAAAAATTGAATTTGTTAAATCAAAGATAAAATCTCCTCTGAGTAGAAGTTAGAGTAAAAAGGTTACTTTTCGGACATGTTTCTTTTGTCTAGGTTGCATGAAGTTTGAAAACTCAAATATTTTCCCATAGTTTGCTTTCTTTTTTAAAAAAATAGTTATCCAGTTTTAAAAGCGATTATGGCTCTTATGTTAAAAACAAACGCAGAAAATTAGAAAGATCTCCTTCTGACTCGCAGATAACACACCAAGTCCATTTCTCAAAAAGCGCCCATCAGGAACAACTTGTTAATCTCATAGCGCCTCCTTTCTCCCTCCTGTTCGCCTCCTTTTTCTTCCCCTTCCATCTGTTGAAGTCTCTCAGCCAGAGAGGCGCACATCAGATTTCAATAGTTGACCTCTTAATGCTGAGGTCAGTGCTGCACCGGCAGCGATTTCACACTCAAGATGAAAGGGAAATGAACACTGAGGACGCTGGGGGGTGACATGGGGCCCTGACCACGCCGGCCATGCCACTCGAACCGCTTCACTGCACCAGGCTGGGATCTGCAGGGCAGCCATGGAGGAGGTGCTGAGATTGAGGTTTGGATAAAGTCACTGACCTACAACAGATACACACTGACTGGCAAATTAGTTTAGAGATAAAGCACAGGCCCAGCTAGACAGGTATGGATACAAGCTCAAAGGTTTTTATATTTCCTTTGCAGCTCTGGTTTGGGGAAAAAAAAAAAAAAAAAAAAAAAAAAACATACAGTAAAGTTGGGACTTTTTCCAAAATCAGAAATAGTTTCCAGCATTGAAAGAGGCTCTTATTCTTCTCCAATGACATGGCCATGTGGAGAGTTGGATGGAGGAGCAGAGTTTTTCATTTCAAAGTTGAAGAGGCTCACAAAGGGTCAGGGACACTCATGTATTACACAAAGGGGGGTAAAAGCACAACCATGTCCTGTTCAGGGAATGCAAGGTCATAAAATATTTCATACAACATGAAGTAAAAGTCACTTTTCTTATTCTGCAAACAGTAAAAACCCAAAAAAAAAAAAAATAAAAATAAAAATAAAAAATTATTTGTCAGAAACTACTGGCAAGAGACTGACATAAATTTGATATAGAAATGATAATAGTTAATGTTATCCATCAGGGCTATGATAGTGTAGCAAAACCACCAATTGTAAAATGTATTTTATTGTTTTTTTGCTTTTTTTTTTTTTTTTTTTACATAGTAACACAAAGTAGTGAACAATTGTGAGAAAAGTGATGCTTTTCCTTCCACTTAGCAATAACTCACAACTTAACTTTAATACAGACAAATATGAAAAGCATGCATGTTTTCTTTGCAGAATAGGTCAAGCTCAGTCAGACCAGCTGGAGAGCATCAGCAAGCATTGATGTCTTGAGACAAGTTATCAGCTGCATTTAGGTCTTAACTTGAATTGGGATCATTTTAATGGATTAGTCTGCTTTAATCTAAACTTTTCTACTGTTTCTCTGGCTGCATGTTCAGGGTCGTTGTCCTGCCGAGGTGAAACTACGCTCTAGTCTGTTGCAGCTTCTATAGGTTTTTGTTCTTTCCTCTCAATCTACTTTGAGCTCTGTTCTGTTTCTCCTGACCAGCTGTTCTTTTCTGTAAAAGGAAAGTAATCCCACAGCATTACGCTGCCACCACCATATTTCACCCAGGGAAGATATGGTTATAGTTATGTGGACTGTTGCGGTATTTTACACGTGTTAGCTTCATCTACCCAGAGAATCTTTCTCTACATCTTTCTGCTTTTCTCCACATAACTTTTTGCGAACTTTAACTTTCTGATAGCTTTCTTTTATAACTTTCTTCTTGAGATGCTTTCATGAATTATTATTATTATTATTGTGTACATGAATTATAGTTTTTCTGTCAGCAGATTCTCCAACCTGAGCTGCGGCTCTCTGCAGCTCCTCCACAGTCACCAGAGGTCTGCCTTGCCATATCAAATGGAGGCTAAATGTAAAAAAGGTTCAGTGGGTGTGAATATTTTTTTAATGCACTGTGATCTGTAAACAAATCAGTTTAGACATCAATGCATAACTCCATAAAATAGTTCTATTACATTAAGTATTACTTTTTATCTCTTTTATGCAGCTTGTTACATATTAAATTTTGACTCCGTGTTGCTCCAAAATTAAAACTTATACATCCTGTTACTTTAAACTACAAACTCTGGGCTTCAGTTGAAATTGAAGTTCACTCTCATGTCCATCCAGTCCAAAGTGAAGGAGTGCTATTATTATTCAGGAGACGTGTCACCGCAGTCAGCCTACATCCATGCATTAAACCACGGGAGGCTGCAGCAGAGGCAGACTCAGGGGAACGAAGGATTTTATTTGGCACATACAAGGCAGGACACTTTTAAACAAGATTAATGTTTGTTTGTTTTTTTTTTTATATATATATAAATGTTATTAAAAAAATCTAGATATAGAAATGTACGATTTGCTAGTTGTTGATTATAGAAACAAGCAAACCGTCAGCAGAAGTTCAACGATTAACTCTTAATCACAGGCGGATTTGTTCTCTGTCTTTGCAACTCTTTGAATTTCATTAAATTACATCACTTCATTAAGTGAGTTACGATAAAAGTCAAACAAACTTTAACGCGCTGTTGATTTCTGATGCAGGAAGTGGAGAAAAAGAGCAAGCTGAAGTAGATAGGCATCAAGTTCATTTTGAAGAGCTCTTCTTCTTCTTCTTCTTCTTTATGTTGCTCCTCTATGAGCCACTGAACCCTGTCAGACTGCTTCTTTTCACCAAGGACTCGGGGCCATTTTAAAGGTGCCCTGATCCCCAGCGCCTGCCTGCCTGCCTGCCCACCTTCCCGGGAACAAGCTGCTCATTCCTTGTGCATTTCCCAAAGACCATTATTGAATGAACAGTGAGACAAGGCCCTCAGTGAATGGACAGTTTGGTTACACCGCCATGAGGCTCGAGCTCCTCGGAGTAATGTAGCGCTTAAGTACCTGTCAGCTTCATAAAGGAGGGAGTAGACGGAGTAAATGTGTGTGTAAATAGAGTGTCAGATCAGGACCCCAGGGAGTGGAGGTGGGGGAGCGTGCATGCGTGTGTGTGTTGGTGTGTTTGTGCACCCCATTTGTTCCCCGATGCATACGTGAAGCATGTGTGTGTCAGCGCGTCCGTGCCTGTGAGTGTCACCGTAATGATCATTTAACCCTGCTCAGCATTCCCCAGGGCTCCTCGTCCCTCCTTTTTGACTTCACAGTGCTGCAGGCTCTCTGCCTCTTCTGTCTGCTTCTCACGGCTGGGCACAGTCGGGGAGCGCCTCCTTATTCATTCATGAGAGAGGCACCGGATAAATAAAAAGGTTCATTACTGTGCTAAAGTGTTACTAATGACATGTACCTGCCACTGAGCACCTCCGAAAATCTAATGTGACACACCAGAATGGAAAATCTATTCCGCGGCACCAAGGCCTCCAATGGCGTCTGCACATATACTCTATGGAAATTTCCCTCCGCTTGCCCTCCAATTGTGTCTCTCTAAAACCAATATTTACAATCCCATAGCCATTATGTCCTACTACGCCCTCTGCGCCTGCTGTTGCGACCTTCGCATTAGCCGAAAATTGGACTTTGGCGAACTTAGCGAGGGGAGAGGAGGCTCTTCTTGTGGAAACCAGGGGGCGCAGCATGATGAAACATAGGGTGTCTGTCCTTCAGGTCCCTGCTGCCTCAAACTCAAACTGACAACAAAGTCAGAAAGGCTTCGCCGTGCTGCATACCATTATCCAGCATCCCCAAGTGAAAGTCGCTTGAAACTAAATGCCAATAAGCCATTAGCCAATTCTATGACTGTCTCAGTTTATGTCATGGATGCACTGATAGTCTAAGGCTTTGTCTGTGCTTCAAAACTTGACTGGAGGAAAAAGAAGCCTCTAAAGCTCAAACAGCAACATGTAGTTGATGCACAATTTAATACTGCAAATGTTAACGTAATCTCAATGATTATATCTGAAAGTTTCAACTGTTTCACGAAGTTCACTGACGGAATTGAGATCATGCTAAATAAGTCAGAGCAACATCTGAATTGTTGAAAATAAGAATAAGGAGTAAAATGACAAAAAAAAATGAACGCTTTTAAAATGGTTGTTAAATTTTTTAGAAGTAACATTTGTTTGAAAGGTTATGAGTATATATATTACCTGCAGTAGACAACTCCCTTGTTCTCTTCATTTGGTTTGAATCCAGCCTGGTTGGTCATTGAGGCTAAAGCAAACAGCTAATCCAAGAGGGGCTAAAATAGCTCTAATTTAACCAACGTCATTGTATTTGAAGCTGAAACTATGTCAAAGCCTTTTAATTGTCCTCATATTTGCACAGCAAGGAAACAATGGAAATAGAAGTAGGAGACTTGAACTGATTCATAGAGCCACTTCATAATATCTGAAGCAAAAATGCATGCAGTGCTAATTTCACACAAAAAAATCCAAATAAGCTGCTTTTACTTTGAAAAACCAGCTTTTACTTTGAAGGTTGTTTTCCTTTCTGTGTTTTGGCATCTTCCTGTTTGTTCCAGTGTTGGAACAACAGGCAGACTGATACAGATAGGACTCCCGAATATATGTCATCAGCACAATATAACATATAATGTATTCTTTTTCACATTTTGATGTTTTTTGAATATTTTTGTATCTACAGTACAAACCATTGATTAATCTTTGATCTATAGAAGGTCAGTGGTGGTGCACCATCTTCTTACCTTCTTTGTATATAACTACACAATGCAAACAAGATGACTATAAAACTTGCCACTACAGAAACACAGTTTTTATTTGCAGCTTGCAAACAAACTAAAATAAAACAAGATTTAATAAACTTAAAAAAAACAACAACACAACAAACAGACTAAAGATTGCAGCCCAAACCAGGTCTTTATACAGAAACCTCAAATTTCACATTTAAATTTTTATACATATATTCATCAAGAATGCACTCATTTTCTGACTTAAATCACTTTACATGTGAATGCAAACTTGCAACTTTGCTTGTGTAAAAATAATTAAATATAGGTGCCAAAGCCTTGGATTAACAGCAATATTATCATAAATGACAGTCTGTAGCTGTGTTTTATCCTGCTGAATGATCATCTTCTGTTCCACTAAGTTGCTAAGATTAACATTTTTGTTTTCATATTTACATATTTTTGTTCCAGAAAGCACCTGAGCGACTGTCAGTCCGCTGTGTTTTGTCGTCGTCGTCCCGTGCAGAAAAAACTTGTTGCGTCTTTAGAAGCTTGACATCTAATTGAATCTCAGCTTCCATCAGCGTCTCAGCAGCATCTTCACATGACTGTTTGCTCAACATGTCTGTCCATTTCCACTGATTAATTCATACGAAACCAAACCAAATGTTCTGCCTTGTTTGTCACGTCACACCCAGACCCTGCAGTCATCGGGTCACAATTAGAACGAATGTCTGCAGATTTCGGATAATCACAGTTTTAAAGGGAACAGCTAATACTTAGCTGGGGAGTCGAACTCTGAATACTGATTGGAAAAAGTGTTTTCAATTATGTCCCTTTCTTTTACAATGCATTAAGGTGAAAAACATGACAAAACTTCACAATTATTTTTAAAAATTAACTCAATTTGTTCTCTTTCAGACACTGCTTGTAATGTTTCCCTTTTGTTTGTGAGTTTAATTTTTATGTTGTGTTTTGAGAACGTGTGGTATTCTGTCATTTTTACTTAAAAATTTAAATGTTAGCTTTGACAGACTGATGTTTTTTACTTGCTTTGCTTTAGTGAAATAATCACTATATCCAACAGATGATATAAATATAGCATATTTTACAGCTGACTCCTTGTAGCTCAGAGAATAGACATTAAAATTCTTTGGCACGTCTGTAAATCACTGAATGATTTACAGAGGAGTAAAAGAATAGACTTTAAGAGTTAAAGTCTATTCTTTTACTCGTCTGTAAATCTGCCTCCCCAGGACCAGAATATAACATATACCAATACCATATATACATGGAGAAGTAGCATTCAGTTTTGGTGCTGCACTAATCTGGAAAAAACTTCCAGAAACCTGAAAAACTGCTGAAACACTGAGTACCTTTTAATCAACCAATTTATTTAGAGTTGAATTAAATTAATTTTAACTGAGCAGTTGTTAAAATTGATCTGAATTCCAGCTTGTTCTTCTTTATTATCCTACTGTACTATAATAGCTTTTATTGGTTTGGTGTTTTATGTTTTCATCATGTAAAGAACTTTGAATTGACTTTTTTCTGAAATGAGCTACACAAACAGGCCTGCCTTGCCTTGGCTTTTCAGGATGAGAATCTTCCTCAGGCTTTCAGAGGAACATCTGCAAGTCAAATGTTTGCAACGTCCCAACTTTTTATGCCTTACTATGGAACTATATGCATAAATGTATTTCCCATTTGAATGAAGAAATTCAATAGTAAGAGAGTGAGAGCAGATGGTTGTTTGTTTTTGTATTTTTTTGATAGCGTGGATTATTTTGTCTGAAATAAATGTAAACTAATTTTTTAGGTTCAAATTAAAAAATAAAGAATATTCTTTTAAACACACACACACACACACCTACACACACACACACACACACAAAAGAAAGAGGTTTATTGCTGAGACGTGAAGAGAGCGGAAAAAATCTAACTGAGATGAATTCCTCAACTAGTTTTCAGCCTCCAACATATGCTTCGAGAATCGTTCATTAAAAGTCACAAAACAAACTGAGCACTAAGTCAAAGATCATTAGCCTCGTGATGGATAATTGTAGAGGTCTAGTAGTGTTGTTATATTGCAGACCTTGTGACAACCCCTGTAATTATCCCTCCTCCCAACGCTTCCCAAGGGTCCCATAAAACACATTAGCACTCGGCCTGCACAGACCATTCAGACTCCTGCGCAGTCTTCCTCCCGTCAGCATCACCTCCCAAAGCAACAACAATCACCTACTTACATATTCCAGTATGCTCATTTCATTATGATTTGCCACCGGGGTGTAAAATATGTCGGCCCTGGTTGTTTTACTTTCAAATGGGAAAGCCAGGTTCGCCGTTTATGTCTTTTACATTTAAAGGATCTAAAATCAGGGCTCCACTGAGCATACATTTGTCGCACTGTGTGCTTGAAAAGCCGGCTCAGTTCCTTATTCAGCAGCCTCTTCAGTCCATGATTGACTCCTTCCCTCAGCACCCTGCAGCAGATGAAGGAACAGAGCTTAAACCTGTTACTGTCAGCCTCTCACCTGGATCATAAGAACTCCTGCTCGGAGCATGCAAACCAATATCCTCCTATTCTCCGCACAGCCGCCAAGGATTCACAGCGGTGGCTCTTCACAAAGAGCAGGGCCAAGCGCGCTCAGTGTTATCTTATTGAGTTACCTGTAGCTAAGCTCTGAGCGGGCGCACACAATGGCAGGCGGTTAATGACAGTGCAGGCCCTAACCCCTTGTCCCCGGCCTTTCCCTGAGCCTCATTTCCGCGCGGCGGCTGCCATTTCACAGCTGTTAGCCACAGACTCTCTTTGTCATGATTAAGAACAAATTAATAGATGCCTCCTGGTAATCAGCTTTCATTAGGGCTGTCAAGCCGTCAGTGGCGTTCGCTTGGTGCGCTGGACACAGGATGATCACATCCCAGTCGAGAGGCGCCACAGCTGCCTGTGTGCAGCCTCTCTGCTCCTGTGTCTGTGCTCTTGCTGTGGCTAAAGTGTGGGTAACCAGTGCATTAGCACGCTCCTTCGTGGCACAAGTGCTTGTAGTTGGTGCATTAACAGTGCTCCGTGTGGAGCTGCAAGATGGAGGTCATCGCTGGAATGACATAAAGAGTAGTCTTTCTGCTGAGTGTAATTGGCCCCAGCATGCTGAAAATGGACTGTGAAATGTAAGGGGGGGGTCAAATAATTGATTTTTCCCCCGAATGCAGAATCCAGGGCAGGGCTGTTTAGAGAGTAATTTACAAGAGCAGTTCAGCTCAGGCTGACTGGCATATCTGCTGAAAGTTCCCAGAGGCAGAGGAAGAGATAAGACACACCTGAGACCCCGGAGCAGACGGACAGCAGTCACAGAGCTACTCAGAGGGCAGAGACATCAAACTCACTCACACATCATCTGTGTATGTATGCAGTGTAGGGGACAGCTGCATGCACACACTCACATGCTCCGAGGATGATGGACACAGGCTATTGTATGTAGAAATAGACTCCCGTCTCTCCCTCTGTCGGTCTCCGGTTCTCCGTCTGTCCGCCTCCCGCCCTCCTTCTGGAATTGATGAAATAAACTCATCAGACTTCCAGCAAGTTTGGCATTGTGCTGGAGAGCTGAAGTCATTTCAGTATGTAGATTTCAGACTTAAACCCATAACCGTGTTGCGTGGTGCATGACCACCCCCACCTGCTGGAGAGAGAAGGCTTGGTTGTGCATGATGGGATAGGAGCGTCTGCGAGGCTGGATACAGCCTGGCCCCGTGTATGCTCAGTGATTTCCCAACACTGCTGCCTAGGGGAATTAAGACAATGGCCTTAATGCAAATGCTTTAATCTAGTGACAAAATGGCATTTTATTTGCTCTGCCAAAACTGAGCTGAAATACATATGTAAGCTAATTGAGGAGAACCGGCTGCTGTGCAATCTGCTTGGCCCCGAAAATGGTTTCATCTTCAATTTGGAGAATATCTCCTTAAAGACAGCGGTGAGTGACATCCGTCAAGATCCAGAATCTATGTCATCTGGGTCTATAGAAAGCACAATGGCTTTCTGATTGAGAGTCATTGCTGTCAAAAATGTAGAGCTGTCACACTGAACGCGTCTCATGGAGACGTCTGTGTGGAGCGGCGTCAGTTCCCTTCAGTTTTCTTAAGCTTCTTGTTAAATTGCACCAAACAATTTTCAAGATCAATTCCAGCGTCCAAAAACAATGCACACAAATCCCATTTATTCAACACATATTGTGTTTGGAGAGGGCCCCTGTGTTTGCATGAAGGTAATTACAGTGGGATTTGATGTTGTGGTGTGCCCAGAATTCTCCAGCTTTAGATCAGGCTCGGGGTGCTCCACCCCATTAATGCTCCATATGGGGAACCCAGCTGTGATCAGAATTGGACGAGCAGGAGGGGAAATCGATTTCATTTGCAGGATTATTGATGTAACCGAGATGCCGTTTGTATGAAACATAAAGTCCTATTTCAGAGGTTATGGATGAGGCTGGATGGAGGAGCCGGCTGTTTGTTTTGTTCAGTGAAACATTACAGAAACAGAAAAGTCAGCGCACATGACGCTGTACGGTCTGCACCCGCATTGCACCACATTAAAGGGATAGTTCAGGATTTCTCAAGTGAGATTCTGCTGAAGGGTTAAAAACGGTTAATATCTTACCTTCATTTAGAATAAATCGGTTAATCGCAGACAGTTAGTCTAAGAACACCAGAACCAAATCTGTCTTCAGCCATTTTTAAAAATACTTTAGTAGTATAAATGCTTTTTTATGAATCTTTAAAGCAGGTGCAGCCAAAGTGTGGCCTGGGGCCATTTGTGGTTCGAGGACTGATTTTTAGTGACCCACAACTGCAGTTCAAGAATGATACTATTTATTTATCAAGCTTTTTATTTGTAATCAGGGTAACGTTTTTACCACCATTATTATCTTCCAGTGGAAAATGAATTTAAATTTATAGTAGATAGAAGCACACCTACTTAGAGACTTTTACTGAAAAGTCAACTTCGCTTTTTTTTATTTAGTAAACGTGACTAAAAATAACAGGTGTTTAAAAATAAATTGATCCAAACCTCGTTTCATACCCAAGAATAAATTTGTTCAACTGAGCCTAAAAAAATTGGAAAACCAGATTATTTTCTTTAAATACAACAAATGTGCAAAATCCTTCACTGAGAATAAATGTTTCCAGTCATAATAACGACCTAATAGAAAAGTCCAGGAGCCCAGTCAAACCAGTCACTCTTTCTCCACCTGCAGTAAAACTTATATTACCAACATTTCTTCAACCAACATCAGAAGGTAGAAAAACAAAAATTAGGCCAACATGCAACTTTTATTGTTTGTTGTACTTTATATTAGAATGTTGTTTAATGGTTTGTGAACATGTTCACCAATGAATAAAAATATCAAAAAAGTTTAATTTCTCAGGACGATCATCATTTTATCACCACTGCTTGCTTCAGCTTTAGCTTCCACATTAGCATCCATTCTGGCTTATAGATTATTCTAGCCATTTTCTGGCTCAAACACAGAAAACTGGACCAGATGCTGAAGACGGAACGCTCCTTCTGTTGGACCTCTATTTGGTTAAAGTCCATCTGAATTGTGTTCCTCAGCTGAAAATTGAATGGATTCATTTCATGCTTCATCTTTATGTATCACATGAAAACAAAAGTTTGTCTCCCGCTTAATATGCAGTGCTTAACTTTAAACAGGTGTCAGCAGAGGACTCAACAGATGCTGCTGCCATGTTTGTGGTAAGTCAGCCTGGAAAATGTTGTAAAAACTAACGCATTCTTAGCTTCTAGATGCTAATTTTGCTAAATGAAGACACCAAAAGAAAAACCGACTTCATGTAAACTTCCTAAAGCCTAAATGATTGATTTTACTGTTTGCTGTTCTTCTGTCTATAACAGTGTGACCTGCAACATACCAAAAACTGGTAGCAAAAAAAAAAAGATACTTCTGAAAAAAGATTTTAAAATCATGCTGTGGGAAAATTAATGATATATTTTTTTTTTTTCTGTGGCAGGAGGCCAAAAAAAGGGGAAAAAAAAAAAAAGCGCAGTGTTCAAAGTACAGCAAGTTGTTGGCAGCAATAAGTGACCTGGCATCCAGCCTTTTTTCACCCTTTGCCAAACTTTCCCTCCACCTGTTCCCTACATTCTTGTGGAGGCTTTATAAGTCAGAGCGATGTGCTGGCGAGGTGATCACACTTACATTAAAACAGTATCAGAGTTTCCCAGGGTTCACATGGCCTAACAGCTGGATCTTTCAACTGAATCCATCCCTCTGCACAATTATTTCTCCCCCCTTTCCGAGTCTCAGTGCCCAGTCGGGTCGGCTGCGGTTCCCACTCGTTTAACTGCAGCAGTGGGAGCAATGGCGAACCAGCTGGGGAAAGCTTTTCTGTTTTTTTTTTTTTTTTCATTCTGGGTTGATGACAGAACTGAGTTGAGATGAGGTAAGGTTAAAGAAGGGTTTCCCCATACATTTTATTTTAGCATTTCATCTCCAGAAAACACATCAACTTACAGTGATTTGATACATTGTTCATGTCTTGAACTTTAAATTTTGTCGTATTACAACCTCCAACTTCAAACACATCTTAGTGGGATTTTTAAGTTAAACTTTAACACAGAAGTGCACAGCCGCGGGGCGAATGATACCTGATTGAATCCGTTTACAAATGAAAATCTAAAAAGTGTTGCATACATGTGCATTCAGGCCCTTTTAAATAAAGCTGTCTAAATAAAACCAAGTGCAACTAGACGAGAATTTCTGTAATTACTCAAAAGAGTCTACCTGTAAGTAATTTAAAGTAATTTTTAGAACTGAGGTTGTGTAAAGGTCTTGTTGGTAATAGTTACACTTGTTTGGTCACTGTGAGATTGTTGGAAATAAGCAGGTTCTCTGCGTTGTGGAGGCTAAATGCTAATCATACATATTCCATTTGTTTTATCTGACTTTTATTTAAATCAAATTGCATTATGTTCGCAGATATTGACTATCTAAACGTACGCAGGAGACCGCTGATAATTTTAAGCTAGTTAGCTGCCACCACTACATTTTCATCAAGCTTAAAGGACTTCTTCTTTAGTTATTGACAAAAAAATTTAAAAATCTCACTTAAAATAATATTAAATTATTCAAACTATCCTGTTAATCACAACATAAAGAGAGAACATTACCCAGACAGGTCAGAGATAAAGTTGTATAGAAGTTTAAAACTGATTTAAAGTTATACAAAGAAAGACATAAGAAAACCTATTTGGAGTTTGAGCAAGATTTTCTTCAGCAGGAACAAGAAAGATTGTATTATCAAAGAATATGGCAAGTTTTGGACATATTGTGCTCACACTTAAATCCAGATGAGAAGCAGGAAAACCTGTTCACTGGATGACTATTATTTGTAAATTTGGGCTCCACTGAACAAAGGAAAGAAGAGAGACATTGTGGAAATTAACACGTACTGTTGATGTAAAAGCAGGCGCTTCAGTTGGCTGGAACCAATTTAGAAATCTTTGAAAATGTTAGCTCTCTATGAACTATACATTCTCGCAGTGAAATATGGTAGTGGCAGCATCATGCTGTGGGGATGCTTTAATTTAACACATCCAGGAGAGTTTCTAGTTGATATAAAGATATATGAAGCTAAACGTAATGCAATTCTAGAGCAAAACCTGCAAAAAAAAACTGAAACTGGAGCAGAGTTTCACCTATCAGCAGAACATGCAGTCAGAGCCACAATGGATTGTTTTGGATCTTCAGTGGTCCAGTCAAAGTCCAGGCCTCAATCCAATGGTAAGACTTGAAAACTGAAGTTCAGAGATGCTTTCCTATTGAGCTATTCTGAAAAGAAGAATAGAGAAGAAAATTCTGTTTCTTGCTGTGAAAAGCGGGCATCTCCGAAAACCCGCAGCTACAACTGCAGTGAAAGGCTCTGCAGAGTATCGACTCTGGAGGGTATGCATAGAAATGCACACCACATTTCTCGCTCTAGTTTGCACTACGCTTTTGTAGGTGAATCGCATGAAAACCAAATAAAATACATTGAAGTTTGCGGTTGTGACAAGAAAAAAAGTACATTTTGTCGTAGCTTCTTTCAGCGTTGTTTTGTCTTCTCGTCAGAATTTGACTTTTTCTGCCAACTGGTCTTGGTTGTCAGTTATCACAGGAGGGGCCTCAGAGGGCGGTCTCCTCCCCTCCAGCTTACTGTCCTTGTTGGTAGCAGATGTTTGTGGTGTTTGAGTGTCAGTGATGGGCAGTGTAAAAGCAGGCTTACACATGTTCATGTCACCCAATCGTTGCAACTGCAGGAGGAAGTTATGTCATGAAGCCAGCTGGCTCTAATATGCAGCATTGTGTAAAAAAAAAAAAACGACGGAGCAGAGGTGGAGCTAGACGCAAACTTGGCCGAGGCGCTCGAAATTTTTCTTGCTTTGGCTTCGGGGGTGCAGACAGACAAAAGGCATCCGCAGCAGAGTTTGTGCAACTTATCAAAGTATGTCATTAATTTTACAGCAAGCTCATGCGCAAGCGAGCGAACTGCGCCACATTGTTTCCAGCTATAACAATTGAGCATTTATTGGCTGAGAATTGGTTATTAAAGAAAACTGCAGCGTAATTGTGTTTTGACAGAGTGAAATCTGAGCCAAGCGGAAAAAAAAAAAAAAAGAGAGACTATGGCATGTCTGCGAGGGGCCGTTGTTTTGATTTGTGCCTGTTTAGAGAGAAAAGGGGGGAAAAGGGCCCCTGTCTGGGAGAAAGGACTGAAGCTCTGTTACGGAGTTTAGGTCTCCATCTAGTCTAATAAAAAACACTTAAGCTAAACAACCCCCCTCTCGCTCTGCCTGTGTCTGGTCCTGGGAGCTACCTGGAGGCCCTCCACAGAGCACATTTAATAATAATGGTGCTCCTCTGCTCCCTCCCTGCTTCTCCCTGAGTGATGGGCAGTCCATCCAGCAGGACAGCATGAAGGGTGTGGTCATGGTCCCTGCGGCTTCTGTTACACAAATCTAACCTGAATAGGGTTTTTATTTCTGGCCTCAACTTTGTTTTTATGTTTTCTTTTTTTTCTCTCTCTCTCTCTTCAAGCTCCTTAAAGGTGATTTTGCTTCATCGTAATCCCTTGTTTTAGTTCCACGCAGGCCTCGGTGTGAATGAGCGGGATCGCACACACACACATAAAAAAATAAAATAAAATAAAAGACTTGTGCTCTTTCATGGCGTGGAAGCTGAATAAAAAGTGGCATTTTTTTTTATTTGTTTTGCTTCATGTTTGATTCTCGGTAATGCAGACAATCAACAGGGTAGGGGAGTTAAATGCATTATAAATTACTGAGAGGGAGCCACCTCGCTCTTGGAGCTCTTCCTGGTTGCTGCTGCTGCCACTTTGGGTTATGTGAGGAGTAAAGTACTTTAGCAAAGACCGTGGAGCCGCTCCACGGCGCTCCTTTGCATATCAAATAAACAGCGGAGCGGGCGATGGCAGTGCCAACACAGACGGCTATGTTGCATGTGCACGCTGATGCACATGCATTTGAAGCCTTTTGAATATCTCCCATGGTGCAGGTCATGGTGACGCCATCTGGTGTGTGGAGAAACCTACGGAGATGTCTCGAACGGTGAGCTTTACCTGCAGGATGTGACACTTTTGATTTAAAGCATCACAGGTGAGTATAGTAATTAAAGGCAAGCCATTCATTCAGAATATAATTAGGAATTTTCCACAAGAGAGATTTCATATTACCACTAACTGGGTTTATGATTTTAAATTGGTAAATAGGTGGGGGTTTTTTGCATCCTGCAAAGCTTTTATTGGCTATAAAAATAAATGTTTCCAGATTTTCACACTCAAATCTTATGTTTATAGCCCCCATTTTCTGTGTCCCCAATCCACAAGGTAAAGACGCACGGCTCGTATTTTCATAACAAAGCTTTTCTGGGGTCCAGCAAACAAACTGTTGTATGGATGTACCATTGATTTCACATTCACACGTCCAGACTTAAAGGGACTATGGGATTGCCAGTGAATCCCGAAATCTGTGTGCTGCTCACAGAGTGTCAAGTTGACATCCACTCCACTTCTGTAAACTGGCGAGATTATTCACTCAACAGGATCTCTTCCTGCCTTTCATCCTGCGAACTACAGGCCAATCCGGCCGCTGACAGCCAAGCGATAGCATACAGATGGAAATGAAGGTGGAAGAGGAAGAGAGAGGGAGAGGGGAGGAATGGTACTGCTTCTCAAACACAAGAGGAAGCCTCTGGGTTCAGGGTTTAGGCTGACGCTCCAGACTGGATCTACTGACTTTTAGAGAGGGTGGTCAGTGGTCAGTCTTCCACTTCACTCCACACACAGGTGGTTTTTCTCATGGGCACTATGGCTGACAACGCAGGGAGGCATGGACTCGGGGGGGGGGCAGCACAAGTATTGTTCACATCCACGGTTAGCAAGTGAAGTTAAGCAGTATTTCTGTTGTTTTTAACAGTAAATTATCATGTTAGTGTAACCAAAAAGGATGCAAAAATAGGTCCTGTGAGTATTTTCCATTTCAAAATTCCAAATGGCTTCAGACTTGAATTAAAAAAAACTTCTGCAGTTCTTTAAACATCCAGGAGACATACTGTAAATGTGAAACATTTATCTTAAAAATGCCCAATGGAAATCGTAGTATATTTGTTAATATTTGAGTTACAAAACAACTTGGTGACATTCTTTTCAGTTCAGCAGTATGGCAGAAGACTGTTTTACTACTGTTGTGGGCTTTGGGCTTACTTAACTTAGTCCTACTTCAAAATGTACAAAACTAAGACTTACATCAAACTAAACTAAAATATTCTGGAGATTTCTGAAACATTTCACTGGTTGTCATTTTTTTGTGAATCCAACACAAATCGTGAAACAACACAAATGTGATGTTGCCTTCTGACAGTATGGCTTCATCACTTTTTTTGATGGTTTACATCACAACTAGTGACACAGTGGTCACTTTCTCACATAAATATAGGAGATTCTTTGGGATCCAATTTCTCTATTCTTGTTCAAATTTAATTTAAAGAGGTAACATATCAAGCACTAGTAAAATACATTTAGATTTGCATCCATTAGAAAGACAAAAATCTGGAAAGTTGAAGTTTCAATATTCAATTTCAACTCTCGGCAGCATCCTTGTCTATGCAGCATAAAACGCCCCCACAGTATGATGCCACCACCACCACCATTCTTCACTGTGAAAATTGTGTTTTAAGGGTGATGTGCAGTGTGAGTTTCCTGCCACTCATTTTCTTGCATGGATGCATAATAATGGGAAACATGGAACTTACATATTTGCTAGAAATTGCAAATTTCTCTTATTTTTGTCTTTATCTATGGTTTCTAACTACCCTCTGTAAGTTTGCCTGAAGAGCATTAATTCATAACTAACAATTCAATATTGCATTCAAGTAGTAATTGTGACTGCAATCATGCACATAGTTTCAATGCAATTTCATATGTTTTCAAGCTGGAATAGAAAGCATTAACACAATAAATCCAGAGGAATTTATAATGTTCTACCACTTTCACTTTTAACACACAACCCTACCCATTTTACTGTAAGCAGGTGTAGAGGGGGGGGGGGGAAGAGCACCACTTTCTATTCTGATGGGGGAGGAAATCCTGCAGAGAAGTTGTTATTAGTGTCAGTTATTTGAGGGAGTAAATTGCACACACCTACTGCCTTGATAACAGCTCCATATATCAACTAAACTGGTCTCAAAACCCGATGTGAGCAATATGTGCTATGAAATGTATTTCCTTCTCCTTGGGCAACAATACAAAGAATGTCTTCTGCCTGTTCAGTCGTAACACTGGCACCCAGTCATTTTTGCACTCTGGATCACAATTCTCAGTTACTGGAATGAAACCAATTTGAGCTCCTTTTAAGATAATGCAAATAAATATCAGCCCTGATTTGTCGGTTATTTATTTATTTTTTATTCCCCTCAACTGCCCCTCTCTTTGCTCCCTTATCAGCACACAGAGTATTTCTCTTTTTCTCAAGGGTCGCATGAAAGGTCCCTCTTTTCTTGAGAATCAAGGCAGAGGAGAAGCCTGGTCCAGGACTGATTCATGTCGCACACACTGCCGGGATGTTATGCATGGATAATTGATTGTCGAAGCAGCATGGCCACTGTTGGATCTTGATGGTGCTGCCGAAATGTCACCTTACTGATGTTACAGCGGCGCCAATATTAAAAAGGCCGGTTCTCAAAGACTTCCATCTGAGCCCACTCCTCTCCCACTGCGTCTGGGAGAGACAGCGCTGTTTGTCAGGCTTCTATTTCAGAAAGACAGATCTCGCATTCGCAACCTTATCTGCACAGGACAGTGCACCCACTTCCAGAAGTGCATTGAACATTTCCAATCATAGGGATATATCGCTCTCCTTTTAAAGTGGAAATCAAACGTGTGGGAATGGTGAGAGGGAGAGAAAAAAAACTGCATAATTGAGAGCTCTTAGGATTTATTTATAGGTGGTTTGTCTCTTCCAAAACCCCCTGAAAAATTACACCCCTTGCAGCAAATACCTCGCTCAACAACAATAAAGAATCCATCTTTTTCTTTTTTTTTTTTTTTTTTTTTAAAAGAATGTTTTCATACTGATTCCAGAGGAAATTTTAATGCAAAATTGTTTGGAAACATCTCAGACATTAAGTCAGATAATGTAGCAGGTATTTATATATATAAAAAGTGGGGGATTAACTGAGTAAAAACCAGTTAATTTCAGAGTTCGGGTAGTATGCAGAAAGCTCAGCCTGGACTGGTAAACTGTGTTAATCTATAAAGGCTTACATAGGTAAAAATAGACTACACCTGCATGCCTTTTTAACACCATGATACTCAGCTGAGAGAGAGAGACCATCCAGCTATAGAAGCAGTGAATGAAAAAGGGAAGCCTCACCGTTTGTTGTTGTTCAGACAATGCAGAAGTTTGACAGCATTGGTCAGGAAGAAAACAAGATTTGAATCAGACTTTAGGGTACATTTGTTGAACTTTAATTAATGGATAGTTCCTATAATAAATGTGATTGTCAGATTTTTTTTTTAAACAACAATCACTTTTAAGAAAAAAAAACTGCATCTAACCTGCGCCCTGCTGTGCTACTCTCACAAACTGTTACACCAGCTGAAACACCTGCCTTAAATACCGAATCCCTTCTGTACAACTGCAGCATCTTTCAAAAGTATTTATGCAATCTGTTTGTTTGTTTTTTCATATTCACCTTGTGCAATATACCAGAAGAAGCACGTTGCTATGAATTGGAAAGAATTTTCAAATAAAAATACAACAAAATAAAATTACAATAAAAAAATACAAACAAAAATCTGAAAAGTGTGGCTGATTAGATATGATTTGAACAATCCTGCTGTAGATCAGTCTGAATGTTTACGGTTGTTGTCCTGCCATTAGGTGAACCTCAGCCCCAGGGTCAAGTCTTTTCCAGCATCTAACTGCTTTTTTTCCCCCCACAAAATTGTCCTGTAAATAGTTAGATTCATCTTTTTATGACATCTGACCAGCTTCTAGGTCCCTGCAGAAAAAAAACAAAACAAAACAAAAAAAAAACGTTTCCCACTACATGCCTTCGCCACAACTCTCTGTCTGGATAATATACAATTGTTGCAATATTAGTTTTCTTCCTCACAGCATGACACTGCCACCACCGTGCCTTCCCATGCAAGTGATGTATTTAGGGCTATGTGCAAAATTACCTTTTAGCGAAACTCTACGCGTCACCCTGAACACACCATGTCCACAGCATTATTTGTCTCACTGTGGGTTATGATGTAGTTAGTTTGAATTGGGAGATTTGTTTTCTGTCGAACTCTATACATCACCCTGAACACACCATCCCCACAGTATGATTCTGCCATCACTATGCTTTACCTCTTGGACTGTATATTTATAGTAATGTATTTTTAAAACATTTTCCTTTTGCTTCAGAATTATACACTTGTTGGTCAAGCACACAGTTCTAATATGATGCATTAAAGTTTGTGGTTAAAAAGTGTCAAATTATGAAATTGTCCAATAGGCATAAGTACCTTTTACAAAGCTGTGAATACTCCTTGCTTTTCTTTGTCCTGACATGCTGAAGCAATTGGGAACTCAGGGCTTCCCTCCTATAATCAAGTGTGAATGAACATGTAAACTTAGCCAGGTATTAACAGAACTTGGCCCTTCTTCAGTGAGGAGCGGTTCACGCTACTGGCTGGCGTGACAGAAGTAAAAGGCGAGCAGCTTTGAGGAGAGAGGAGGACCCAGAACCCAGCAGACAGGATGGAACGCACCATACGCCGCCGAGGCTGCCGGCGGAAAGCGGGAGAAAGGGAGCATTAATCGGCACCACATGTCTGCATATTCTCCAGTCTCCGGCATAAATTTCATTACTGCCCAACGTAAAAAAAAAAAAAAAAAACGGACCATCTAAGGGACGTGTGTAACGTGGCCTGAGACAGCTACCGTGTGAAAAGCGGGGCCCCGTTATGTGTGAGAGTCATGGCCCAATCTGTCACGGTGGGGATTTTATTCTTTTTTTTTGTTGTTTTTAAAGGGAAAAAGGGGGGAAGCAGCTGCTTGCCTCACCTGTCCAATTCTGTACACGGCTCTCTATCAAACCAAAGGGGTTCCTGCACCTTCACACAGGCTCCTCCGCAGCAAACGCACATGCAACACTCCTATGTAATGTGACAACACCAGAGAGACCGCAGCCTCTCTGTTTATCACACATGTACAATTATATGGTGTTCTATTTGTATAAGCGCACTGGTTATGGTGGGAGAGGTATTCATAAGGCCTTCAGCCGGCCGGAGCTCAGCGGGTTTTCCCTCTGGATTTGCAGTGGCTTAAATCAACACAGGAAGCAGTGGCGTTAAACTTGTTTTGGACCAGGAGGTGTGGGATAAACTGTTTTAAGAGACTGCTTGTCAGGAGTTGGAACTTTTACTGGGAAAGTCTTCACAGGGAAAAAGTGTCAGCAGCATGAATATGTGATTGAATTAACTGTTTGCACACATGTTTCCTTGTTTAAGGGGGAAACTAGTTACTACACTGGTGCTTAAGCTTCGGATTATCTGTCTGCGTCCTCTTGCCTCTTTAACATCAACATGAATTCACCCACTCAGAGTCTATCACACATCCACAGAGCTCCCTGAGAGAGCGCGGACCTTAGGGATGCCCTAGCAGGGGGAGGCGAGGCGCGGCGGGTGGAGAGGGGGCGGGGGGGGGGACCTCGACAGAGAGGGGCTTGTGGTTGCGCCCATGGGCACGGCCCTCTCACTCTCTGGCAACCACTTTGTTAGGCACACAACACTAATCCGTCTTGTGTCTTTATTGCCCTCTGTGCTGAGGAGCAGACCGGGGCTGAGGCTTGAGGGAGTGGGTGTGGAGGTGGGGGCTGTTGAAGCACCGCTGCAGGGCTACGTGTGATCAGGGCTCCTGTTTGAAGATAGGCCACACTGTACAGCATTAAGACATCTAATGCAGGCAAGCTGAGAGCAAAACGAACTGATACTCAAGACGCAGGAGGAGAAGAAAGAAAAATGGAGAGTCCTCAAATAAATGCCACCCTCTCTTCCTCCTTCTGTTTTACTGGGGGTTTGGTGAGTGGGGGGGGGGAGATCTCTGCAACCTGAAATGACTATGAGGCAATTCTGGTCCATGTTGTTACACATAGTCAATGAGCTAAACAACACATTAATTTATAAAACAGCCGCTGTGGCTGAAAACAATTTGTCACGGTTTGGATTTGGAGGCATCTCATTTTGGATATTCTGAAGCATTTAACAAAAATTGTTCAATGAATGCTGAGACATTCTGCAGTTTTGTTTTGTTTTTGTTTTTTTTGTTTTTTCTCTTGCATGTCTGACCCATACATCTGAAAACTCTTTACATTTCAAAACTTCTGTATATGTTTTTCTGTCTTCTCTCAACTGGCGCCATCTTGTGTCTGCGCGAAGGGAGGCACAGGTGCGTAAAAATTCAATGTCACCTTTTCCCTCCCAGCTGTCACCTGAGCTCTTGGCAGCATAAGGTAATAGCGTCGAGATGCAATCAAGATTATATGGTTGTCACTCATTCGGTGCACTCGGTGGCTTACAGTGTGTGAAGCAGAGGCGAGATAAAAGCCTGCGCACAGATGGGAAGATAAACTGCTCCTAAATATGCATCAGTTTCCTTAGAGCAGAAATGTTAACTTGAAAACTGCCATTAGATCAGTGAGAGGAGGAAATTGGTTAGAAAAGGGCTGCACAAAAACGAGCTGAAGTAAAATGACACAAAAGGGTAAATAAAGAAAAAAAATGTTTTTTTTTCCTTGCTTGTAAAAGTAAATTTTCTGTAGAAATGCTCCAAGTTTTTCTGACACTCTTCCTCAGTCATGATCTGAAGTAGCGCTTGCTGCTGCTGCTGCTGTATATCTCAAATGAACAGAGCCTCTGCTTGTAAGCTACATCCACATTAGCTGTTTATTTCCATGTTTACACCGTTTCATATTACATCCAATGGTAACAGGATTACTTTGCGACAATCAGTAATTTGTGGAATTCCCTCATTTCAGTTTGAGGATTTTCTCTTTGCTCAGAAAAAAAAAAAATGTTTTTGTGTTCTTGTCTCCCTCCCCCGAGGTTTGACTCCAGAAACCCTTCAGGTTTTCACTCAGGCCTCTGTGAGGGTCCCGATAAAACAGAGCAGAGAACAAGGCCTGACTGTGAAGGCAAGTGGGAACATAGCAGAAATAATAATGTGCAAAGGAGTTTGGTGATGAGGATGGTTTTATTCCACAGGCTCAACTGAGCTTTGTTAAAATAAAACATGCAATACACACCACTTTGACAAAGAAAAGCCCAATTATGTATCTATCTTTTATTGCAGTTGCATAACTTCATATTGAAAATTTTCGAAAAAATCCCAAAATCATCAAAGTAGATTAGTTCAGTGGAGAAAAAAAAAACAATATAATAATAATAATAATAATAATAATCATTATTGACAAAATCTTCACAATTATTAAAAACCCTAACAAATCTTTCAGTTGATCTAATGGAACATTTTAAAGCCTTTCTACTATCTGCATTTAAAAGTTTGTCAGGATTTCTAATCATTTCTAATAAGTAATCTTTTTGTTTTCCTGAGGTCTAACGACGACATAACACAGAAGCTTGTCTCTCTTAGACTATCTTCAAATTAGGAAAGACAAGAAAACATGGCATTTAAGACAGCTGTTTTTCCTCCACAAACAGTCAGGGGACCTGAAAACAAAATTTCCAAAGCTCACTTGAAAAAATTCCTTCAAAAAAGTGGTAACTATGCTAAATTTTCAATATAAAATATTGCAAGTATTGTAAAATATAATACAAAACTCTTTGTAAGCATTATTCCCAGGGTTGCTAACTATAGTAGAGGGTACTGCACACTCCCTGATAAATTAACTTTATTAGAAAAAGATTTGCATCTTTTCCTTTTTGTATGTTTTGATCATTTTGACAATCAATACTTTAGACGTTTGTATTAGTTACTGAGAACAAGATCAAGGAAGTGGATAACTAATTCCGCATTTATCTTTTTTTAAAATAATTTTTCAAGCCTAGTTTTTAGTCACTTACAGACTTTAATAAGATAAAACTGTGCAAAAATAAAATAATGGCGTAATGGTTCCTTTCCTACTTGGTGACATATTCTGAGTCTAACGTGCTTGTGTGGAATTTTGTTGGAGTGCCTTTGTGGGTCTGCTTCGGTTCATCCCCAGCCACATGCGCTGGTAATCTTCACTGCTTCTTGAATTCACTGAGAGTTGCAGTAAACAACCTGCTGGCACTAACCCCCACGCTTTTGTCTAATCCGCACTTTGTTGTTTCAAATATGGTGATGAATCACAGCAGCAGAAAACAGACACACATACACACTTTAAGAGATGTGTGCCTGCAGACTAGAGCTTGAGACCCTAAGATTTACACTCCAATATGAGCTTCAAAATCTCTGATGCACAAGTTCTCAAACAGATTTTTATGATCGTCTTTGACAGTCACTTAACTGATTAATTTACTGATCGATAATCTATAATAAACCTGCAAACGGAGGACACATTTAGGTTTGCTTCAGGAACGTTTTCTTCAAGACATCTGTTCGCTTTAATGAAAGTTTCTTTAAAATACATTCAATTGTGCTCAAGCTTTCCACGGAAGCCTTGGCTAATACCTCCATCTGCTGGAGGAAAGAGTGAATTACATGAGACCGCAAAAATGTAATTGTTGTCACAGACGCCTCTTATTTATACTGGTAAATTGTGCATTAATTAAATGCCGATATGCATCATGGTCAAGAACCAAAAGTAGTTCAATTTCCAATTTCTCATATATTTAGTGTATCAAATTGCATTTGATTTTGTTTGGGTTTTTTTTTTTTAGTGTGCGAAAGATTTCAATGTTGAGAATAAGTTAAACTGTGACAGTTAAACAAGTTAAACAGAAGACAGTGAAGATGACAAGTTGTAAAAATGTCACAATTACGTTTCTATGTTTATTTATTTTAGATACCAAAACGACTTCTTGGATTAATTTCCCCAAATCCAGATTGTCTTGATAAGGATAGGGTTTGTACAGCTAGCTTGAACACTTTTACATTTGTCATGTTAAAATCTTAACTTTATTTATTCTCAGATGATTTAATGTGTTAGAACAATGTGACACATGTATAACTGTGAAGTACACAGCACATAAATACGGTTTTTAAACCTATTAACAATACAAAATTTTATAATTCTAATGCTAATTCCCTTCAGTCGATGTTTTGAAGAACCAGTTTTACAAAACACAATTATAAATGCAAGTCGTAGGCACTATGTCTCAGAAACCAAGCTCATTCAGATTGAATGGAGGATGTCTGCAAAAATGTTAAAACTTTGCCCCAGATTCTCGACTGTATTTAAGTTTGGACTTTGACTGCAGCGTCTTTCAGGTTTTCTTTTAGGATTACTCCATCTTCCCAACAAATCTGACCACCACTAGGGGGAAGAAAGGGATGCTCATAGTGATGCTGGCATCACCATGTTTGGTTGCTTTGTTTCCACCACATACAAGTGTTTTACATATACTTACTTCATAATAATGCAAAACTTTTGGTCTGCTACAAAAAGTCTCTGTAAAATACAATAAAGTTGAAACATTACAAAAAAGGTCAAAAAATTAAAGGGGTGTCAACACGTTTTGAGGCAAAGTATAGTTGAAACTTACAACTAAAACAAATCTGTTAATTCTCTTAGACAAAATTGTGCATTGCCTAATTGTAATTTAATTTTTGAATTATAATATTTAAGGTCAGGTTGTGGATATTGTTCCCAAAACCAGGTAAAAAAATATATATGGCGTTTGGAACAACTACATTTAAAATGTCAGTTGGATGAAGTCATTATTCAAAGCAAAATACTCCAGATTTCTGTTTACTTGGAACTTTAAACGTCCTGTAGTTATCTGAGAGATAAACATAATGAGAATTTCTTATATTTATTTTGGAGTTTCAACATTTTTATTTGTAATCTAAGTTCCAAACAGATTGAACATGTAAGCCTTCCAGGTTTAAGAAATGGAAGAACAACAGTGTCCAGACAGGGGGATAAAAAGACGGGGTCTGGCAACCTTCCTCCTGTCATATTCTCACCGTGAAGCACGCCCGACGCTGCTTGAAGTTTGAAGCGTTTTTGCTTCTGCAGAAGCGAAACATTAAGCTGACCATGGCAGGAAAGAGAGCGTTAGTGATCCTGTCTAAAGGTGCAGAAGAGATGGAAACTGTGATTCCTGTGGACATCATGCGCAGAGCCGGGGTTCGTTCTGCACAGTTTATGCTATGTGTTAGCATGTTAGCCTGCTAGCATGATATAACAGGCAACCTTACTGTGTCGCTAAGTTGAATTTTCTGCTGTAAATAACCATTTTAATATCTGTTAATCACAGTCATAATGAATAAAAGTCACAGAAAACTAAATACCCAAGCAATTAAGTTATGAGTGCTGAAATCCGCAATTTCATCACTCGCGTGTTTTTGTTTAGTCAGCTAAGTTGGCTAACTGTGGACGGTCCCCATAACCTTTGCAGGGAGTTCAAACGGGGACAAACTGAAATATCAGCGTCCAAACTCAATTAACCTCTAAACTTTATTAACCTTTCAAAATAAAGGTTTGTTTAAACCAGTGAAGTCAGGATGACGTGTTGTGATAATTTGCACCAGTGACGGGTGGGTACTTACCTCAAAAATACCCAATTACACACACACACCCACACACGCGCCGCACACACAAATACTAATGTAACAGTAGCACTATTTTAACATATTCAACAAGACATATGCAGAATTAAAATTGTGAAAACTTTTAAAACTAATACAGTAGGTAGTGTGTATACATACATAGATGTTAGAACAGTTTAAAGCACTTGCAGTGACAACATTTAGTGTTTACTTGATTTTCTCAATCTCCAAATGGCGCAATAGATGGAAAATAGCATAACAACAAAGCTTGAGTACAAACAAGATATCTCACTTCTATACAAATTGTATATCTGTGTCTGGTGCTTTTTTGCTTAAAATATTTTCATTTACTCACATTACTTACAGTAAAAGTAAAAGGTATGGTGTAATAAAAGTTCTTAAAGTACTTCTAAAGTTTTTTTTTTCAAAGGTTATTTGATTAAATGTAACTAGTTACTGCCCTCGTCTGATGATAATGTGTTCACATCTGTAGATTGCAGTGACGGTTGCGGGTCTGACAGGAAAAGAGCCAGTCGTGTGCAGCAGAAGTGTTGTAATCTGTCCCGATGCCAGTCTAGAGGAAGCCAGCAAAGAGGTGAGTCTTTTGGTTCTCCAGTAAGCTGTTACAGTGAGTGTCTTACTGAAGATTTCGCAGCTCTTTAACTATTTTACAGGTTGTCACATTACAAATGCAACCTTCAATCCACATTAGTAAAGTGGAAGGAGAACAATTTCAGCCTGCATTTATATTGAGCTCACTTCATTCTGACACAACTAAATAAAATCCAGCGCAGAAATTTCCCTTCCAAAGTCCCCTGCTTGTAGTCCAGCTGTGTGTAATTTAATTTGAGTAAAAATTCACCTGTTCTGTGAAGGCCTCAGTGGAGAACATTAGTGAAGAAACAGCATCACAAAGTCCAAGAAACACAGCAAAGAGGACATGGATGAATTTGTGGAGCACTTAAGTTTATGCTTCAAACTTCTAACAGAGCACACTGTTCAACCCATAACATGAAGATAAAGAATAACTGCAAATCTGACATGATACTGATTTCTAACTAAGCTGACAGGCTGGGCTTAATTAAAAGGTTATTCTCTGATAACTTTGGAGGAGCTGCAGAGATCTAGAGCTCAGATGAGACAACTGTTTGTCATTCAGCCCACAACTCTGGCCTTTATTTGATAGTAGTAGGAAGAAAGCCATCGTTAGGAGGCCATGAGTAGTCTTGATTGCCGTCTGACAAAAGGTCCACACTTTGGCCCACATACACATGTGGTGTGTGTTGAAAGTCAACATTTCACTTAGCCCTAAACACAGCCCATAGTGAAACTGGGTGATGACACCATCATGCTGTGGGCTGCTTTTTTTTAGCAGTGACAGAAATGCTGGTCAGAGTTCATGAGAAGATGGATGGAGTTGAAATAAAATGAGTTAGACTTGAGACTGCAACAGAGGGTCACTTTTCATGAGGTTGACAACACTAAATGTATAATCAAAGTTACGTTGAAAGAGTTTAAATCAAGACGTATTAAAATGCCCGAGCCCTGTTCCAGATGAGGATTGGTGGCAAGACTTGACAACTTCATCCAATCCGGTTAAAATTTCCCTTAAACAAACTGAACAGCTTTTGAAATCTATCAGCTACAGTGGATTGTATTTTAGACTATTTAGACTAGGGAGGGAAAATATAAATACACTGCACACTTTTCATATTTTAAAATTGTTTTACAGCCATTTATTTTTCTTCCTCTTCACAATTATATGTTGTGTTGATCTATCACAGAAAATCTGAGTTAGTCACCTTGAACTTTTTCACATTTTGTCACTGCAGCCACAGACAACAATATAGTTTTAATGTGGCAAAATATGAAAAAGCTCAACGGGTATGAATGTGTTTGTAAGCTACTATAATACAAGAAACCCTTTCACGGTATCTTATTTAGGTCTTCCATTTTCATTTACAGGCCTGGAATCTGCAGGATTTTTTCCATTCATTTGTTTTGTGATGTACTATGAATAAACTTCTATAGCAATATGCCTATGTGTGATTAATGTCCTGACTTTCAGTGAGAGGTGTTAACTGGTATGCTGGGTGATGGCTGCTGATCTTGCTGTGAAACTTTATCTGGTTTGGTTTTTCAGGGCCCTTATGATGTGGTGCTTCTGCCAGGAGGAATGCCAGGAGCCAAGAATCTGGCAGAGGTGAGAAAATTACACGCGACGCTTTGTTCATTTGTTCGTTCCTCCACCTCCACGATGAGTGCAGTGGGAATTTAAATTAAGCAGAGAGAAACTCTTCGGGCACCTATGGTAAAAGTTCAAATGAGTTTATTTGTTAAAGTAAAAATGGAAATTGGGAACAATAACAAGACTAAAATGACAAATATCTTAATACGCTTACTCCATAAACTGCTTTTTTAGATTGAATTTTCTGCTATTGACTCAAATTTAATCTGTTTCTGAGGGGGAGGAGATTGATTTTGCTATAATAATTCACTGGAGACATGATTTAATTGTTAGAGATGAGCAGCAAAGCAAACACACCCAACTCTCAAGAGCTTCAGATGTGACAAAGGACGATCTCAGCTGGCTGCTTTGTGCTTATTTGTACCCAGATGCACTTTTCTCCTCTCTTAAGAACTGTTGCAACCTGATTTCCATGAACGCTTTGTAGCTTCTCACAACTAAACATGTGGATCACTCATCCACATGTTTAGTCTCTACATTATCCTGTACAAGCTGCAACCTAGTAAAGTCTTATGAACAAGTCGGAGCATCTGGCTGTTCCAGTCCTACTCTGCATCCGGTGGTTCAGTTTTTATGCTCCTTTAATGTAGAACAAAGTTCAAGTCAACTGCAAAAATGCTGAAACACAGTAAAAAATGTAAGTCTGTTGAAATGATAAAATTTCATATTTACAGTAAATGTATTTATGGAAAGGTTAGACTATATATAAATCTGTGATTGTGCATGCTGTATTTTCAGAGAAATGCTGTTGCATGTGTTTAACATACTGCCACTGTGTGTTAATATAATATAGTCAGCATATACACAGTACCATCACATGGTCTGCAAATGACTCACTGTGCATCTGTTTTCTTCTTTTTTTTTCTACAGTCTCCTGCTGTGAAGGAGGTGTTAAAGGACCAAGATGGCAGAAAAGGCCTGATTGCAGCCATCTGTGCAGGTACAGCATATGAAAACAAACAAATCTTAATTATACTGGGCTAACCTCTTTAATTTTAAAAATGATTTAAGTCAAAACATTATAAAAGGGAGGTGCAAGCTTATAAAATCTAACAAATGTAAAACAAAGACGACTCAAAATATAAAATGTGCTGCACTTAAGATCGTATTTTGTACTTTTTCTATACTACCGACATAATTTACTGGGTTTTGTTTTGTGAAATTGCAGCACTGCAAGTCTATCCGTTTCTGTGACTTGTCCTTGACAATGTCTTGTTTTTGAACATATGACACTAAGATGAAATAGAAGCAGACAGAACAGAAAGTCTCCTGTACTTAAGATGGCTTCTGCCTGAAAGCATGGAGTAACATCTGTAAAAGACATTGAGGCGATATGATGGGAGAGGCTTGCAATGCCACAGAAGTTAACAGAGACATCCTATCTTCGTGGATTCAACCGAAAGCAGCATAGCTGATGAGACAGCTGTTTCCCCTACAGACAGACAGGAACCAAAGATAAACCTGGGACTTATTGTTCTGGATCTGAAATTAGGGGCTTTTTCATAAACTATCTCTGTCCCCTAATGTCACACTTCATTAGCTTGTGGTCACTGGCGAACCTCCCCTGCCCCTCGTGGCACACAAGTGAAAGGTTGCGCATATGCTGGTGTCCCTGAACAGACCCACAAGCACTTAGATTTTATCTGACAGCCTTCCAGGGCAGAGACAGGATGCAGGAAAGATGTCTCAAACAGGGACAGTGAACCAGTGCGGGAAAGTGGATTGAAGGGTGTCCTAAATATGACTGGAATCCTCTCAGGAATACACGCCTTAATGAAACAGGGAGAGGGTGCATCATGAGATGAACATCAGGTTTTTTTCCTTGACCCAAGGAGCGGAAAAAGAGCTTCAATTGAAATGACTCACTGTGCGTATCTCCCATTCATCAGTAAGTAAATGAATGTTTCTCTGCATCTGCTATGCCGTTAGTTTCTGTACCCAGACTGGCGTCCTCCGGGTGGGGACTCGTAACAGGAGTAGCTTGGCTTCAACTGGCAGTCTGCTGCTCTGCCAGTGGGGAAAGTGTAATCTTGAGACAGCACGGGAAGGCAGCCAAAGCACCGTGATCAATAACTTTCTATTTATTAACAGTTTTTGGATGAGCTCACAGCAGCGCTAGGGCATTACCAAAGTTAATGCAGCAGAAGTCGGCGTCCTCGGCCTCTCCTTTTTATTTCGCTCCCTTTCCAGAGTGCTGCAGAGTCTTTGGAGAGGAGCTGAAACTGTATACTGTGCGAGTGTATTCTTAGAAACAATGCAAAGGTTGAGGACACCTTCAGGACACGCCATAATCAGATATTGAGTCATTCATTTATTATTAACCAGAATATATAAAAAGATTTTCTAAAACTGATAAAGTTGGTTATTTCTATATTCTTTTTTGTGTATGAGTCTAAAAGCTTTTAAACACACGTGAACCAGCTTGGCTCTTCTTCAGGTCCGACCGCTCTTCTGGCTCATGGCATCGGTTACGGCAGCACAGTCACCTCACATCCAGGCATGAAGGAGAAGATGATGGTTGGAGGTAAAAACATTGTTGACCTTGATTAGTTTGCGGTACCCCTCAAAAGTTTTGATTCCCCTTTAAAAATGTTCACATTGTTCATTTTACAACAACATATTTTAGTGTATTATATATGTATTTTATGTGATCAAAATATTCCATCATTATAAAGTAGACTGTTTTTTTTTACAAATAATATTTCAAAACTGTGCTTTTGTATCTGCCGCCCCTGAAGGGATGCTCTCACATTAGCAGCTCCACGACGTTTTTTTGTAGGGCTCTACTAGCTTTTCACATCTAGTTTGATTATTACCATTTTTTTGTTTTTGTTTTGAGCATTCATTTTGGTAAAAATAGCTCAAGGTCTGTCAGATTGCATGCATGGCAGCTGTGGACATCAATTTTCAAGTTTTGCAGTTGATTCTCAATTAAATTTTTGTCTGGACTTTTCTAAATATGTATGCATGAGCTTTGATGTAAACCACTACCAGATTCTGTTTGGTGTAGAAAACCATGTTTCATTGTTCTTCCACTGAAGTCATGAACCTCTTTATGTCACAACACAAAATCTCAAAAAAATTATATTGAGGTTTGTGGTTGAAGGCATCAAAAGGTTGACTGCAGCTGGAATTGTACGTATCTGTAAAGGACAGCAGATGGTGCTGTACCGGCTCTTTGATTGCTTGTAAAGAATCATGTCACTGCAGTTGTGCACAGAGCAGAGAAACAGCACTGAGGTGAGGGAAGATGCAGTCATTTGACGGAACATACTAGAACTAAGTGCGGTGAAACAATGGCAGGTTTTATGTTTGTGAATCTGAGCTGTGGCTCCAAGCTCACACCGTGCCATCCTAATGGTATTGTTCTGTCTTTTTTAGATCACTATAAATATTCAGAAGCTCGAGTGCAGAAAGATGGGCATTACATCACCAGTCGTGGGCCAGGAACCAGTTTTGAGTTTGCCCTGACAATCGTAGAGGAACTTATGGGGGCTGAGGTTGCAGCTCAAGTCAAGGCTCCTCTCGTGATGAAAGACTGACTCTAAAGTTCCCTCACCACTCTGGAGAAAATGTGACACCTAAACATCTGGCTATCTCTATTGCACAGCATTATTTCTGCAAATAAAAGGCAAATTATCACTGCATAATTACCACAAATGACTTCCACATAAATTTCCTCTGTTTGGTTCGTTGCCTAAATAGCTTCCTCTTTGTCTTGACAGCTTCCATTGTGCAGTCATTAAAAGTGTAGGTGTGAAGGCTCAGTTTGTCTTGCCTTGTGGTGTGTTGCTGGTGGAGGTCACTTTGACTTGTTTTTACTTGCTTGTTTTTAACGCCTAAATATAGGCTGTATAATGTAACGCATGAAGGAACGCTATTCGGGACGCGGGAAGAGGAATCCAAAAAGACTGGCAGCTGTCCTTAGCCAATGAAGAGCTTTGGCTCGTCTGCAGTTGTGTTTTAACGGGCCAATAGGACTCCGCTCAGAGCGAGAGGGCGGGGCTTAGACGCAGCGCATGGTGGCTGTGTGAGAGCAACAAAATTCAGAGGGTCTGCACCCCAGCCGAGAAGGAAGAGCAGGATTCTGTCAAAGGTAGGGAGAAAGGTGTTTTTCCCTCTATGACTCGCATGTGTTATTCGGGTTATTTCGACTCCTATAAACGCCACATATGAGTTCAGTCATGTTCAAATCCGAGATTTATTGTGAACGCAGCGTTTGTGACGGTAAGTTACAGCGAATGGTGTCGAAATGTAGACGAGATCAGGACGTTCCTCCTCGCCCCACAGCGACCCGGACAGGGTTTAACATCATTACCGTACTCGGGTTGCTGTATTAGCCACTGATTAGCTCGCTCACTGTTCTGAGTGGACCGCATCGAGTTCGCTGCAGTCCAGGCCAAATTTGATTGGCTTCATAGCCCGGGGAGAGTAACGGTCGAGCGACGTCTGTTTCCAGTACACGCGCTCACAGTTAAGAGATGCGTTACCCGCTGAACGCACGAAGCGGCGGGACGTCATATCTTCAACACACTGAGACGGCGCTCTGCAGATGTGAGGCGACGTGGAGCCGTCAGTTCCAGAAGCTCTCCATCCTCAGCAGATGCTGTAGCTGCAGAGTGAGGCTGGGCTCTATGATCGCTGTCGCTAATGCGGTGCGGCAGAGGCCAGGTTAGAAGTGCTGTGCTATGCAGGCTGAGACGTCTCTGTGTGACACAGGAAGCTTAGTCATATTTCTTGAGATGGAAAAAAACAAAACTATTCTAACAGGAAAGAGTATAATTCTAAAACTAACAGAAGCATTTTCCAACATAACCTGATGTAAAGAGATGTCAGTGATGGAGGTTGTCAAGGTGATGCCTTGACATTTACTTTTGCACCCTCAACAAGAATAATCAAAGGTGTTATTTTCACTTCTGTCTCTTTACATAGGCAGTGAATAAACTGCAAGTTCTCTTCTGGTACACCGCGTGCTGCACTTGCAGGGGAAAGATCTCTAATACCGAGCTCAGACACAGAGCCGACTCAAGGTGTAAGCAAACCTAGCTGCTGCTTTGGGCCCTCTGTGCAGCACAAGTGTAACTCATAAATGGATTCAAATCACACAAATGAACATGTTAAAATGTTTCCGTAATACTTTATTTGCAGGGGGTGAATAAGACTGTCATGACACTTTCATAAAGATGACATAACACCTGTCATGAACATGAATAAGCCTTCATGAATATTTATGACTGCTGTCATAAAACGTCATTCGGTAAATTATGACACTTTTAATACAAAGTTGACATTATTCAAAATGTCTTTGTTATGACAACTTGACATTAACCAATAAATCATTACTGTTTAAACTTTACCTTTAATAACATAAAGTTACCTGATTTTTAAAGTGCAATCAGTAATACTTTTATAACAAATTTATATCAGTAATGATTTCTTGGTTAATGTCAAGTTGTCATAACAACAAAGTTGACATTTTGAATAATGTCAACTTTGTATTAAAAGTGTCATAATTTACCGAATGACGCTTTGACAACAGTCATAAATATTCATGAAGGCTTATTCATGTTCATGACAGGTGTTATGTCATGTTTATGATGGTGTCATGTCAGTCTTATTCACCCCCCTTCAAATAAAGTGTTGCCAAATATTTCTTTTTGGTTATTTTGATTAATATGGCTGACTACTAAAGAAACCCCAAATTTTAGCTTTCCAGAAAACTGAAAAAAGTGATCTGTGTCTTCCTCAACACACATCTCTCAGGTACGACTTAATTAGCAGAGCTTGGCTGCATGATAAGGAGGAAATTTAGCTTCTTGATTAAGGTGTGTATGACCAGAGATGCGTCTAAATTTTCAAGACAGCAGCTTTGTGGACTGGAGTTTGAGACCCCTACTGTGCATTTTTAATGGTGTTTAGGTCATGTCAGTTTGCAGACTAATCAACCACTGTGGTACAATGCTTGGCATTTATACATGTCATAGTAGAGAAAAATAGGATTTTTCAAGTCCTATTGAAAAATGACATAAACAGTGGACCAAGATCAGTACATGACATGGCTCATCATGTATTCATAATTTAGATTAATATAATATACAAGATTTACAAACTTGTGGATTGTAAGTCCTCAAGTTCCTCACTTTTTCTCATTTGGGATTCTCATTTGGTTGATGTAATCTTTAGCTTACTGACTTTAACAAATCATTATTGCATTCCAAACAGTACTTTGTGCATATTGATAGTAAAGTCAATATGACCAACTCACCAAATATATTATTGGCAAGGAGATTGAATGCAGTTTACATGGGATAATAAAACCAACCAAACACTGAACTCAGGCTGTCCTTAGTGATTGCGATATTTCACAAAGTGATTTTGTGATATCACAACATGATGTATGTCATGATTACAACATTGATCATGTTGTGATAAAGGGGTTAGATTCTACCCCCTTTAAAATGAGTTGCTACACACTATGAAATGTCTTATCACATTCTGTAACATCAGAATGAGCATAAAGAATGAGCATTAAAGACGATTAAAAAGCAAACTTTGTATTTCAAAGAGCTGACAAAGTATTAACTATAATCACTTGGCAGTAAATACGCTTGATTGTCATGTCAACAGTAGAGATGCACTGATGAGATTTTTTTCTGTCCGATGCTGTTTTTTTTTTTTTTTTTTGGAAAAATTGGCTTTGAACAATTCAGATCTTTTTTTCTCTCTGACAAAAAGCACAGTAGAAAAAAAAATACTGCAATAGAGTTGGTAGTTTTGACTTAAACTGAAAATTAAGAAATAACAATGATCCCCGTTATGCTTCAAAACATGTCCTTAACATTTGCCAGATTTTTATTAAGTTGCATAAAAGTGTGTCAGATATGATTCTGGTTTAAATGTTTCTAAACTGTATAAGACAACTGTTGTTTGTGTTTTTGCATTTATTGAAGAGGAAAAAAAGGTTCAGTATATGACTTCGCTAATCAGAGGCCTTTCAAGGAAATGTTTTCATCTCGGTCATAATATAACATTACTAATAATTTTTTAAGAATTTCTGTTTCTCTGTGCTGGAGTCACATGCATGCAGAAACCACTAAATGGTCAATATATGCTAGAGCAGAATACATTTAACTGGTTTGTCCAACCTTTTCACCTTATTTAACAGAGGTTTGTGTAATAAGTAATTTGAAACATCTGTAGATCAAGCAAATGCACTTTATGTGATTACCCCAGTTTAATTGTTGGCATAAAACTTTATAGGGATGATTACATTTAAAAACAAACGAGTCTCGGACAATTCAAAAGAGNAATTTTNGGTGCTNTGTGATGGATTGAAGTGGAAGTGAGGCCCCAGATCGAATTGTTCTTCAAGCCCTGAGCAGACCTGGGCTGGCTCTGTTGAGACAGGAAGCGCTTCTCTCAAGGCATGCTAAACTGACCTGCAGAAAGCAGGGGTCATTCAAATTAGAAAGCAAGTCAGTTGGTTCTTTTACCGGCTTTTACTACCAGAACAGCAGTAAGTCTAAAAAAAGACTGGTTGCTTTACCAATTTCAGTGCATCAAGAGAGGTTGCTCTTGTTAAAATCACATGATGTCAAAACTACGAAGGTGCACCTGTGTGTGATGAACACCCCTGGCTACAATCTGGAAAGTTCAGGGTAGCTGAGCTTAGTCACTTTAGACAGGACCATGCCTTACATGTTGTGGAAACATCATTACATTATGTATCCAAGCTCAAGATAATCTTTTCCAGGATACAATGTGAGCATAAAAATGACTTTCTTGACAACCATCTTGATGACAACACATAGCACAGGCTCATTAATGTGCGTTTTTTTTTTCTTTTCTTTTTTTTTTCCATTTGGATATTTCTGGAACGTTAACATTTTGCGCTGTTGCACATAACATGCTAGAATTATTCTGCTTGAGCAGCTGTACAGTAAAGAGCTGGAGGCCTGGCTCCCTATTTCTGGATGGGGCAGAAGACGGTGGGTTGGGGGAGGGGTGAGGCTATAGTCTCCGACTGAGTCAGTGGTTTAGCTAATGATGCAATTAGACTGCTGTGTTTTGCATCTCCTGATTAGATCCCTTACTCGCAATGGCCTGTCTGCAATAAAAACAGAAACGGCTCACTTGTTTTGTTTTTTTTCTTTGTTGTTTATTTTTTTTTTACAAGCAGTTGGAGTTTTATCATGCAGTAACATGCGTTACATCATAAGCAACACATTAACTGACTTGGCTCTGGCTTTTAGAATGGTATTGACATTATAGGTCATTTGACATATTGGAACCACAGTAGCTTTGTAACTGAATGAATCTTCTCTAGGTCTACCAGTATGTTTGTAACAATTTGTAGACCATAAAGTAAACAC
>NW_015116394.1:0-38015 GCF_001443285.1 Poecilia latipinna | reverse complement strand
CAACAGGCGGATGTTACTGGCGAAAACCACGAAGAAGACTGAAGCTGATGGTACAGCTGCAGGAACATCCCATGTAAACACACAGCATGTAGAGAATAAAAGAATAAATGTAACGTCATAGAGCATAGTGGGAAAATAGCTGTAAAAACTGCATACTTTTTTTATGATTACTAAAGAGCACAGCAGTGTGACGATCGCCTTCGTCCTAAAAGGAGGTTTTCCAAAACAAAAACAAAAAAAGAAAAAGAAAGAAAATAAAAATGTCATGATTCATTTCAGCAACATTCAGAAAGCAATGGAGGTCCCAGAGTGAATCCAAGCAAGGTGGGAATTATTGTTTTTATTTATGTGGGATGCAAAAATTTTGCTAAACTTGCATGAGGGTTTTCCAATCTCTAGCACAGGGGAAGACATAAAACCCTGTCTGATGGAGCTGTTCACTGCCAACCCCAGTGGTTCTGCCCCAGAGTCTCCTCCTGGCAGTCTGACTCCCAGCTAACAGTCAGGCCAAAAACTCCAGGTTTTCACAGGGACAGGAAATGCTCCTTCTAACAGAGAGCACGGCCGATCAGATTACCGATTGTCGCTTTCCGACTGTACGCGCAGAACCGACCCGACCCGACGCCGACATAAATGCGGAGGCAGTCTCTCTTTGAAATAAACGCATCAACCAAATTTGATGATTCTGCAGTTTGCACAAAGCTCTGAACCCTGCAGACAGTGAGACTATTATACAGTATATCAACAGCTGTAAAATCGATCCACTCTGTCTCTGCTGGAAGATATTGAATTTACAAGCCTCACTTACAAAATAACCACTGTGAGAAAGACACGAGGTAAAACCAGAGAGAGAGACAAAAAAAAACATCAATCCATTGTCTTTAGAAGACGGAAACGACGAGAATCACAAAGAATCTGCGCATCAGCATGGCTTATTTCCCTGCTCGGGACCGGATAATTTCCCCATCTAAATATGTCAGAAGTCCACTAGGACATTCCCAGCTCCTCTGAAGTGTCAGTATATTAATCAAGTATTTTAATTTGCCCGTGTCCCCACGTTGCTCTTTTCCTGCTTATGAGGCCCATTAACCTTTGTTTGTGTACAGTTTGCAACCCACCGCATTAATATGCGGCGCAGATTGCGGGCCAGGCTAACAACACAAGCGTGATGATTAAAATCGTCCCCGCCATCCCGAAATGCACGTGGGAATGCCAAAGTCATTAGAAGCGCTAATATTCTATCATTTCCTCCAGATAATCAAACTGAATAATGGAGTAGTGGTAAGCGCCGCGGGCTGTACTCTTATTAATCGGCTTCCGAGGGCAAGGCTGTGTTTGCTTGCATGCGTGCAGCTCTGCTCAGACGCCGTGAAAACTATTGCCGCTCAGGACGGGTTATCCGAACGAAACGCCGACTGCTTTCAGCTGCTTTAATGTCGCCGAGATGTGTCGGAGGAAATATATATGGCGTCGAGCAAAACCGAAATGAACTTTTGCCTCAGCATGTCTTTTTTTTTTTCTTTCTCCATTTACATTTTAGTGAGTTGTTTCCTGTGGTTTTTTTTCGCCCCTGCTATGAAGTGTAGTGTTTTGTTTATTCCTTCCTGTTTTGCTTTGCATCATTTATTCATTCATCCCTACATTAATACAAGAATGAGTCTAGATTAAATTGCAGCTTTGAAGCCTGTTGTTTTCCTCTCTCGGCTCTAATAGATGAGTAAAACGTGTTACCACAGGTCTGAAGTCTCAATGATTAGCAGCTAAAATAGTCTTGATGTTTGCTTCACACCATCTAAAAGTCTTATTTAGTAATGAGTGGAGTGGGCAGCAGCTGCCTGACTGTTTCTCTTCCTCTTTTTTTTTTTTATTTTTTTTTACACATTTCACACGACAGCTTGCTGAAAGAGAATATTCCTTAGCAGATTAATTGTGGTTCACATTAGCAAGTTGTCAAATTTTCAAGTTAACACAATAACGTCGAAGCCAACTGTTGAAAATTGTTGCTTGCTTTTTACGTGACTGACAGACCGATACTTGTTGACTGTTAGCTGCAGAGAGTGAGTTTTAAAGTCTCTTTGTCGCACATAAGCATGTCTAATTCTCAACATCATTTGCTCTACAACAAATGTGCGACAGCTTTTGCCCTCGAACAATTGGATTTTATCAAACAACTTGAGTCAGGAAGGAAGAGAAAAAGGTTAAGATGATTTGCCGGGGGTGCTGTGAGTAGAGATGTGATTTGACATTTACACGTGCAGTGTAAATAAAACTGAAATTTTAATATATTTCTGTTGTAGATGGAAGTTGATCTCCTACAGGTTTTTCTTCTTCCTTCATCCCTAATCTATGGGGAGCCGTTAGCAAAGTTACACAGTCAAAAGAAGGAACAGCAATAATCTGGATGATTTAGCCTGTCATAAAAGAACAAAGTCATGCTTTCATCGTGTAATTCAATCAAATGTCACAGTCTCAAACTAAATGTTTAATTAGCCAACTAAATATTAAGTTCACAAACAGAAAAGCTCCAGACAAAAATATTTAGCCAGAGGCTCAATATTTAGCTAGCTAGCTAAATATTGTAGACTGAGACTAAATATTTAGTTAGCAACCAAGCTAATTATGTAGTTTACAAACTAAGTAGCTCCAAACTAAATATTTAGTTAGCAAGCTACATTTATAGATTGAGGCTAAATATTTAGTTAGCTAAATATTTAGTTCAGAAAATATGTTTTTGTGTTTATATAGAGGTTCACAAAACTCACTTTTTATTTTGATTCTCTACTTGTCATACTAGCTAGGTATTTACCTTCCAGCTAAATATTTAGCTTAGAGCTAAATTTGTAGTTTGGAAGCTAAATATTTAGCTTCAAATAAAGTATTTATTTTGTAATTTAAATATTTAGCTTGGAGCTACATATTAAGGTTGTAACTACTTAGCAAGCTAATTAAACAATTATTTTTGTTTGAAACTGTGACGTTTATGTGGTGAAAATGACTGAAAAATTAAATCCCATTATTTTCCTCTCATGACAGGCTAAATAACCCAATTTACTGCTGTGTAGTTTTGACTGTGTAACTTCACAAACTCCATTCACGCTACACTCTCCAGTTCTGCTCAGTCATCTTTACCAGGAGACGTCGGCAGCTTGAATTCTGTTTCAAAACCAGCATTCGCATCAATCCCTGCTGTTGTAAACCAACACAATGACGCTGCTGTGGCTGAGATGTTTTGTGGCTTTCTAACAGGAGCAAACCCTCCTTTGTATGTCAGCCACTTCCTCTCTTACAGGATGTTCCTCTGTTACACAGAAAAAGCAAAGAGTCCTACTTGAATACAATAGAGTGGTTTTTGAAGAATTGAGCTTTTAAGGTGAAAATACAACCATGTCAATGAATAAGGTCTCCTACATTCACATTTCCAGTCTTTGTGTATACCCACCACTGCATCTCTCTCCGTCTCTTTTTCTCTCTACGACTTGATCTCTTTTCAGCCCTGTTCTTTGTCAGCTCAGGGAGAATTTAGCGGTGATGTGTAAGAGAATGAGAAACATGAGAACAGACAGCATCAGGACTTTTAAGATCCAAGAACCTGTCAGATCCTCTGAGGTAGGGGAGCTGTCAAAATGAAAATTCAGCCTCAGTTTATGAAGCTGGAGTGAACTGCTTTTTATGATATTCTATCTTCTTCTTTTTTTTTTGTAGGACACAACCGCACCCATTAAAGCAACTCGAGGCTTTTAGGTGCAACAGAAGGTGATTCAACCCAACCTTTGCGTTTACCAAACGGTCGGAGATGCCTTCAGGAAATTCATGAAGTAAAACTTTGTGGAACCCCCTCTGTCTGGTATGATTTACCGCGTCGAAGCCTCGTAATCACACAGAAGGTGGAACTTAGTGGGACCTGCACTTAATCTGATAAGAAGGTAATCCATTTCTACCAATATCAAAGATCTGGATGCTGCAGTCTGCGGAGGGAAAACAGGAGTGTGGATAAAAGCCTTTTCGAATCTCCAGTCCCATTTTCTTTATCCTTTTAGATTATGCGGGTTGTTAAAAAAAAAAAGGATGTGCTTTGTGTGTCTGGGATGTCTTGTCAATGCATAAGTGGAGGATTATGTCTCATAAGTCATGGTGCTGCAGGATTTTTTTTCTGGGTTCTTTATCCATGCTAATAGCCTCAGAGGAAGCGGGAACGGGCCTAGGAGAGAGAGGGAGAGAACTGCCTCAACACGACAACTTCCAGCTCAGACATGAAGCGAAAAACATTCGAGAGTGGCGAAATAAAGAGTTAAAAGATAAATGACAGAGAAGAAGGGATGATAAACTGCTCTACCAACATGTAGTGTAATACACACGCACCTTTTTTTTTTGTTAGATGAAATCAATTTGACTGGGAAATTAGATTTCTCTGTCATATCGCTGATGTGATAATGGTATGCTGTAACCTTACAGGGCCCCTGACAAGACTCATATCTCCCTTAGATACGAAGACAAATCCTTATGGTGGCAAATCTTCTGTCTGAGGCAGAAGAGAAAATGTGACAAGCTGATTTTATTTTATATATCTCATGTGTCATAGGCGATACTGTTCTCCTCTGCACAGCTCGGTCTCAGATAAGGTGATGTCTGACAAGAGAGCAGCGGGCAGATGGGGGGCGATAGAACAATCAGGCGATGACAGCAGGACGAAGACGTTAAGGATGTGTCCGTACTGTTTTGATTTTCAAATGACTAACAAAATAACCCTATATCTTGGAACGAAATGAGAATTGTATTACCATTAGTGACATAAATTGGAAACTGGCGCTAATTACTCTTCATTCTTGCATTAATACTTACATGGAGGTTTCTCCATGTGGTCTAAGCTGCAAAGTCAATAAAAGTCAAATGTCTGAAAAGTCACTATCTTTGACAAAGCTGCTACCATGACAACGTAGGAGGAACAGAAATTTCGCACCTCAGATTAGTAATGGTACGTTCACATGAAGCGCGCTTTGAGCGTCAGGCACATCTGGTTTACATCTAAAGTCCATGTGGAGGCGCATCGAGGGCCCGTCGTGGCGTGTTTCGAGCGTCTACCACGGCGTGATTTGGACCATTTAGAGCGTTTTGAGGATCCAACGCTCCAAATGGACCTTGAATATAAACCAGAAGTGCCTGACGTTCAGAACGTGTTTCGGTGCGTTCAGAGCGCACCAAAATGCACACGCGTCAAACTCGAAGCATCAGATGCATTTTTTAATGCGCATAACGCATTTGGTGTGAATGCACTGGAATTGATTAATTAAATGTACATTTTTAAAAGTAAACGCATCCGTTTTGTCCCTCGAGCCCTGATCAGTAATCGGCTGGTTGGAAAACGAAGCTTTCCGATATGCTTCCCTGTCACCGTGTGTGTTTGCATCCAGCTGTCATGTGAAATTCATATTGCCAGATTGCAGGTTTGTTTTGGACCAAGAGGAGAAGAAGAAAAAAAAAAAAAGAGTAGAGGATATTTCTCAGTCAGTTTATTCATGCAGACACGAGGTCGGCAGTTAGAAAACCATGTAAACAGCTTAACCTGGTGCGCATAACCTTAACAGGAGGCAGGCCAGCAGCAGTTTGTATTTGGAAATGTAACCACTGGGCCATGGTGAAGCAAACACAAGTCGGTCTCAGGTGTCAAGGGTAGATGCATGTAGCACACATGACTAAACACACGATAGAGCACAGAAGTGCGCCTGCAGCCAAAGTAACCCGGTGTTGTTATTGTGTCCGCGGCCGGGCCGGCCTCACAGCTGACTGGTTTGCTCGCGCTCCCAGCAGAGTGCCGCGTGTTCGCCTGAAAGCTGCTGGAGGATGAATAAGCCCAGTGCTCCCCGCATGCTGTTCCCTATTAAATGGTAAGTGCTGCGGCTCGGCCCGCTGGGCTTGGAATATAGGTATTACCCCATCGCGCTTTTGTGATACCTAGAATTCAGTGCACTGTCACCTCCCTTTAAACGCGTCCCGGGTCGACAATCAGCAGGTTTGTGCCCAGCTGGTTCGAGGCAGCGGAGATGAGACTGGAGAGCAGCTCGCCGCCCAGCACCAGGTGCGGCAAGCGGGAAGCAGTTCGGTTAGCGGAGAGCACTTCAGTCTGTTTGCTTCCATGCATCTGAAAAAAGGGAAAACCTGCTGATAATAAGAACTGTAGGATATTCACTTCACATGCAGTTCAAACCAGATGTTTATTCAGCCATTTTTACTCACTGTGTGACATTAATTCAAAATAAGGTTTCTCTAATATTTCTCAAATAGAAATATTAGCATAAATATTTCTATTTGATGTATTTGTTACATTCTTCAAAGTCAGAGGTTTACATACGCTAAACTTCTGACATAGTGGACACAAGACCACTATGCCTTTAAAAGAAAATGTGAAAAAACCCAGTCGATGTCATGACTTTGTATGCTTTTTTTTTTTTCTTTTCTTTTTTTTTTTTTTAAAGGCACACTTTCTGCAATCATGCATGTCACACTCTGTGTGCAGACCAAATTCTAGCGAGACAGAAGCTGCTAATCTCTTGAATCACTCAGGTCCCAAAATATACTTCTCTCCCCTAAACTGTCCAATATTTTAATCCAGGCAGGATAGAAAAGCAGGGGATAATCGCATTAGTGTAATCACGCTGACCACATGAGGTTTAGCTGCTTAGCTTTGAGTGGATTTTAGATGCAGGTGCTCGGCACCGAGGCATTACAGCTCATAATGCATGTTAGCTTAAACCCTGATGAGTATCTGTTTTTTGTTACTCAGTTCGCTCAACCCGATGCCACTTTTAAATCTAAACAGGTCCAACACCTGGCAGGGAGCAAAGGGTGTAAATATACTCGTCGTACACTCACCCATCCCATTCAGGAATTCAGGTGATCCAGTCAATGCACATATTTACATATTTAAAAATTCAGAACCAAGGCACGGCTTCTGCGGACATTTGTCGATCTCAGGAGCTCGCTGAATACCAGCGTGATGCCATGCTGACTTTGCAACAAGTCCCACTTGGAAATTTCCTTGCTAGTAAATGCTCCACTTTCGGCTGTTATTGGTCTTATCATAAAGTGGAAGTGATTAGATTGAAAGCAATTCAGCCACAAATTGCTAGGCCACGCAAAATCACACAGCAGAGTCAGCAGACGCCGATGTGTTTAGCGGACAGTGGTGTGCGGTCAGTAGCTTGAGCAGTGTGACAGATTGGTTTTCAATGGCTAAGAAGCTGCACCCAAGTCGTACGTCACTAAAGGCAAAGCAAAAATGTTGCACACCACTGTTGGACCTGAGTCCGAATTCACTCCTTTCAGTCTAGCCAGTCAATGCACAGGTCTGGGTTGGCAGCTGCCAGAAGAAAAAGCAAATTGCCTTTCTACCTCATGTCGAGTGGGAAGTTTGGTGCAGAGGGGTCATGATCTTAGCTCCAACTTCAACAAACCAAGAGCTTTTGGATAACTCCATGCTTCCAACTTTGTGGAAACAGACAGGCTGGAAACTCATTTTGGGCGTTTGTATCCGTGAGCACTCCTAACAGACTCTAAAGTAAATGTAAAGGATCAAATTCTCTTCTAATTCAAGGTATAAATACAATGGTACAGAAATGCTGATGGGTGTCACCAAATCTCCACAACAAACATGAGATGCTGAACTGTGATGCCATGAAAAGCCTGTTCTGTCCAACAATCAGAAACATGAACATGTCAGGCTTGCTAAACTCTTCTGTGACTTTAGTCACATGGGACCAAGACTGAGACACCAAATGACTACTGTCAAGCATGAAGAAAGACCTTTAGTGCCGCAAGAATATTTCTCTTTGAATAAGCCAGTCTTATTGGAGTTCATAGCCTTGTGGTCTCTATCCGGACATTTTAAATAAACGCCTCTGGGATTCTTCATGATCCAAAAATACGGTCAAATGAGCGGGGGAATGTTTGGACCAGACAGAAAAACAAACTTCTTCAATGACCATCTCAGCTCCCAGACATACATCCTCCAGAAAACCTTTAGGCTGAGCTGCAGAGGAGACAGCAGCAAAATAAGGACTCTAGAGTGATTGTAAACACTGAATCCCTCTGTCTTTATACTCTGACGACTAAATGTTGGCCTATTGGCAGAATAGGATGGTGTTAAGTGAACCTTTTGATTAACTCACTGAATGATTGTACTCAGATTAAGAGTTTGACCTTATAGTTTCAGATAATACAATAAAAGATTCTCTTGTTTAATGTTTAATTTTGCAAAAATATGACAGGTAGCCACTGCACCTATCCAGGTCGTCTCCACTGAGTATGGCTTTCACATGCAAAACCTCCCACTGCACACGAACAAAACAAGAGAGTAGATTTCTCTCCGTAAAGAAGGATCCCTGCGGCTGACTGTTCAATTACAATGATCACCGCACTGTTTCAGCGACGGCGAGCCACAGAGAGCGATGGTAATAGGAATAGAAACGGTTGCATAAGCTGAATACTGGAGTATCTGTTAAATCACGTCTTTTTCAACAGCTTTTAAAATCTGAAGTGGTTATGAATGTGTCAGCGTGGAGAACACTTTATATTCACACTTTCCTTCCGCGCGAGGTGACAGACTGAGGCTGGCGGCTGTAAAATTGAGTTATGCCACACGTCATTGTGTTTAAAATCTCTGTGTAAGCATCCGGCTGAATTACACAGTAAATTTGTGAATAGCGGCCCAACTGACAGACGGCATGAGCCCCTCCGGCAGGGTGAGAGAGGCGGGGAGGGAAACGGGGAAAACAGCCCTGACTGACAAAAGCAAGACTGATGACAGTAATAGCACAACGTCCATGTAACGCTTGTCAAATGCAGTGCCCTACTAACTTATTCATACCTCACAAACGTGATCACATTTTGTCACGTCGTCATTACGAAGTTAAATGTACTTAACGTACAGAAAGAAGGGCAAAGCTAGAAAATAATACATTCCTGTGAATCGGTGTTTAACAGCTTCCAGATTTCTTCTGTTTTTGCCATTTTGTCCCACTTAGGCCCTTAAATATAATAACTGTCTAATTTTTGAGTATGGATATCATGCTTATTTTGACCGATTTTGGATCATTGTGCTGCCTGAGAAGCCAAGTGCGGTTGGAGTTTGGGTTACATAATGATGAGCAGAATGTTCCTCCTTAAGTTTTTGGAGTAGAGAGCTGAATTCATGGTCCTATCATTTTAGACAGGTAGTCACAAAAACAGCAAAGCAAACATCAGACAGCTACCACGGGGTTTATTCTTCTTTTCAACGCTGTAATTCTATTTTTTTGTTTTTTATGTTCTTGTTTTTTACCATTTATGGATTCCCATAGGTTTTTTTTAGGGGTTTAGTAACCTACTTCAGATTTCCTGACATTTCTTGGTTCTAAATGTCGGGTAGTAATCGGTTCTGGGAGTGACTAGTGAAACTAAATTCAACATTTAAAATAAAAAGTAACTGATCACAGTTATTTGATCACCAGCCCTGTTTGGACAGCATTTTTCCCCATTGATAAAATCCTCATTTTTGGCTTACTCTGGTTATTTTTGGCTGATTAACATTAACATTTGTTTGATTATCTAAAACACTGAAGATTTGATTTAAAAAAAAAAAACAGAAGAAATCTCTAAGGGAGCAAATTAGTTTTTCCCCAGTACACATGGTTTTCAAAAGATTTTATAAAATCTGAAAAGTGTGACATGTACCCAGTATGATGTACATATTCATGAAAGTCCAGGTAAAATATTCTGCCTGTGATAATCTTTCATCCTCAGCAAAGCGCTGCTCTTGTTCACATATCTCCACTCTCCACATCAGAGATGTTCATTTACATACCGTGCGCTTCCATTATTATCATCTTAACCCTCCAAGAACAAGGAAACAGTAATAAATGGTTGTTTTTTTTCCCTTTTCTTCTCCTTCATGTCTCATTTCCGCAGGAATTCATTAATCTATTCATAGTAGAGAGGCTGTTTTATTTTCCTCTCACTTGCTTTAATTAATGTCAACCTCAAGGTTGTTGTGTCTTTAGAAACAATATTAGCAGAGCTATGCAAATAGAGGGAGAATTCAGCCGATTGCCCGCGAATCTGTTCAAAGCCGATCGGTACAAATTAAAGCGAGCTCAGCTTGCCACCCGACAGAAAGCAGGATAAGAGAATACGTCTGATTTTGAATGACGTCCCAGAAGCCATCATCGCTACGGAGATTTTGCCGAGGCACTTGTCAGCCACTCCGCTTTCCGCGCCGTCTATGACTTCACTAATTGAAACTTTCCCTTCCTCCCCTATTCATTTCGCACAACGAAAATCCCTGGCACTTCCAGACTAATTACCACGCTGACTGTGGCTAATTAATTTAGAAGTGGTTTACTTTTTTATGCCGCGCAGCCCCCCTGTAACACATCACACACAAAGTGTCGCCTGGTGTCTCGCACCAGCTGCGCCTGTTTTCTCCACTCTGCTGGCTCACCAGTCTGCGTACATGAGGGGAGGGCAACGAGGGCAGAGCCCAGCACTCCATCACGGCGAGGAGGGGAAGCTGTTTGGAGACGACAGCAATTGGGGGGATTCAGGGCAGAGAGGTGCAGGAGGAGGGCGTCTTGGCACGGTTGTTTCATGAAGCCCCACTGCAGAGACCGCAGTGTGCCGGAGCAGAGCTGCTTGGATAACCGGAACTGTCGGAAGCGCTAGTCTAACTAGTTCATCGCTCCCATCTAATTATGCAAAACACTGATCCAAATAGACGGTACGTTCACAGACAAACGCAGTGGCTGACGGGAGCTGAAGCGGGCCGAGGGCTCTGCAGAGCGGCAGCTTCGGCTCGTGGCTTCTCGAAGGAGCTTTTTGTTTTTCGACCTCTCAGTTCAGGTTTTCGTCAAGCTCTCACAACAAATGCATTGGGGAAGACTTTTTTTTTTTTTTTTTTAAGATTTGTTTTTAACACAATTATATGTCTTTTTAAATCTTAAGTGGGCTTTCCTATTGTTCTGGGTGTTTGATAATCCTTTTTTTTTGTGTATGTTGGTAAAGAGAAACTACCAGCTGCAGTCAGTCACAATCGGTGACAAGTAGTCAGTAGGATTCAAGTAAAAAAAATAATAAAAAAAAAACCTTTTAAAAGATTATACTAAAGGTGTGCAACACTGGGAATTGTGGTCAGATACCAAGTAAGTACAGGGCTAGTATCACCAATACCAAAATCAGTACAGATACTTAAAAAAATAAAATAAAATAACTTGGTAATTTGAGTATCATATCGGTATCGCCAATACCAATATCAATACCGATACTTTAAAAAGTATATATTATGAAATTATTTGGTCATTTCAGTTCAGTTAGTTGGTTATAATTATCAACATCTTATAACAAGTGTTTTTTAAATTAAATAACTAAAGTAGAAAACGATGTTGCACCAGAGAAACAACATAATTCCTTTATTACCTAATACTACACCCTGTTGTTTATTAGGTTACCTGAATTTGTAACTGTAATTTCCTTATAACATAAACCGGATTGCTATTTTTACTTAAATAGTTCATTTTCAGCCTTGTTCATATGTCAGGTTTGAGGTATATTTCTTTACATAAATGTATATTCTTGAATTCTGCTAAGATTTTTTTTTTTATTATTCAGCTGCCTGAATAGATAATAATAATTATGTGGTTTTGAGAGGAATTAAACAGATTGCATTTGAAAGAAAGCAGAAGTTTTGACTTCAAACACTACAAAGTTACAAAATCCTGCTCTCAAAATGAAAATGTAATTGATATTATTAATATTTAGATCAATACGCCCAGTGGAGTTTTGCACTGCTCATTAAAAAAGTTAGCTAAATGTATATAATGTCTGTAATCAGTTAATCTATTGTCTATACCTGGTCATTCCTAAACTTCTGATTGTAACTGAAGATGTTATTAGGGAAATGCTTGTCACTTTGCTTTAAAGAGAGAATCTTATACTTTTCTTTTGATATATACAGCATTTTCACAACAACTGAAGCTAGCATAGTTTCTTGAGTATGCTAAAAAAAAATGACTTTAAGTGCCTTGAAAATCCACAGTGCTGCCCCTTTAATCACTACGTCAAAGATGGTTGGCAGCTAAACCAGGAGGGCAAAGGAAAGTTCGGGCGTTAACCTGATGAGTAAGCTTAATATTGCAATGCTGCATGACAAGCAGGGCTACCATGACGACAAACAGCTTGAAGATGCTTGGTAAAATTGTGATATGCTGTGAAAAAAAATTATATAGAGCCCAATAAAAACAAAACGGAGTTGCAGCTTAGATTTTAAAAAATCCACACTGCACTCTGCTGACACCCCGTCTGGTGTGAAAAATGTAATTTGTACAGACTGATAGACAAGGACAGACAGAGAGAGAGAGAGAGAGGCACATATTTGCATATATTTGAATCACCTTTTATTAGACAGCCATTCTGCAGGGTGAAACTCCTTTTCCTGCAGATAAACACTGCAGGGCCACAATAAAAATGCCTAGCACACAGTTTATATTCAGCGGCTGTAGCAGGAGCTGAAAAACTCCCCGCTGACCAAAATGAAGTTTCAGTGTTCAAAGACAGAAGCATCCGCAGATAAATGTAATTGCAAAAAAAATCCCCACTGTCTGTTCAAAATGCTCTGCCTCTGACTGGGGAAAAAACAAAAAAAAAAAACGAATCCAAGCGGCACTTAAACAACAGAGCTATCTGTTGCAATTAGCATACAAGTAAACTTTTCTCAGTGGAAGTTGAGGAAGGTTTAAACGATAATATCGCTTTATGATTTAACCGGTGTGACGAAAGAGACGGATATTTCTCACCCTGACGCACCGCATTAAAACAGAGCCCTGGGTCTATGATCTAATCAGAGAAAACCGGCAGCAGCAATAACAGGAAAAATGACACAATGAAAAGAGATAATCTCGTGAGAGCGTCAGTCGAAACAATAATCAGAGGAGAACGAGATCAGGCTTCCTGAGGCAGGAGCAGCGCGTCTCTGTGATGGATCACGAGCTCACGGTGCCGAAGATTCAACGCTCGTTTCTCTGATCAAGGTGCGTGTTGATAAGTAAGTTATCGTAAGTTATGCCCACCCGACGGAAGCCGGGTGGACGGGGACCTCGCCCCCCTCTGAGTGGGAGAATAGCCACTGATGAGGTGTTTCTACGCCACTTTTAATGCGTTCAGAAATCAGTCTGCGGGGTTTCATAGGCAGCTAATCATGCGAGGGACGAACTACAAAGACCGAAGGGGAGAGAGTTGATAGCCAGAAAGGAAATTTGAACTTCACTGGCGGCTCAAACATGGGAGAGCACAGAGTTTAACAGGCAGCCAGAAAAACGAGCCTTTCATTGCATGGGAGCAGGTGCGACTCTTAAACGGCGTAAAATATCACCACCACGTCAGATTCGAACATCACTCAGGGTCATGAAAGCTGAAGGATTCAAAACTGAACAGGGGTATTATAAGAGGAATGATGTGAACTCCAGTGTCTCAGTTGTTGCTGATGGTACAAGTCCACCAGCAGCCTAGAAGAGTAGAAATAAGGGCATGCGTAATAATCTAACCAACCTTGTTGGTTTGAAAATATTTTTGGTTTTCAGTGTCCGAGCTGACTCGTGTAGAGAGAAAAAAAAATGCTCGTCTTCTCATAGATCAGTTGAAGGGATTGGTATTTTTATAGAGCGATGTCAGCGAGATGTTATTTGTATAACAGTGAGATTTCATGAAATGTATTAATTTATCATTTACCAGTTCAAGTGGGTCAATATACGGTATAAAAAAAAAAAAAACTAAACACAAGTGGGCCTTAAACAGAGCCTTGTGGTACACCATATTAGATTGATGCAGTCTGACGGGCATTTCCTTAAGAAAAATTGTTTCTCAATATTTTCTAAGGTTTTTGGAATAAAATGTATTTTAGAAATAGGAGTACAATCATTTGCTTTGGAGTTGTTCAAGCTCTGTTTTTGTTTTGTTTTTTAAGAATATGTATCCGTTATGCAAGGACCAATCGGAGAAAAAAAAACATTCAGATAAAACAGGTTGAGAAGTTGCTGACTTGGACTTGAAGAGATTTAAATAATGATGTGGATATCATGATCAGCATCATTTGGATGAGTAAAGAAGTATAAATAGAGAAATATGACATGTGTAGAGGTAAAAAACAAAAAACAGCCATAATATTCCTAATTTTTGAGTTACATTTTTCCCATTTTTACAGTTTAGGATTAAGAAAAGCTTAGTCATTCGGGGAGTCAATGATTGAAGGACTTTTTTCTTAAACAAACTGACATCACTTGGTACTTTTATATTCTCTCTTATTTGATAAAGCTCTGTATTCATTTTATTTGAAAGTTGTCAAACTCATTTTCCTACATTAATCTAAAATTTGGTTGATGTCAGCATCTTCCTGTTGTGTAAGCAAAAATAATTATTACATTTAGCTAAAGCTGTTTCAAAGCCCCAACAAACACATTTCCGCAAAAACTGAAAAGTTGTTACAATCATCTTTCCGTCTGAAGATAGAATCCACACAGCACAACTCCGCATGGACTCTAAAAACTTCATACTTGCTCGACGGGAATAGCCTGACGGCAGGAATCGTCATGTAATCTAAAGAAGAAGAAGAAGAAAACAAACGTATACATCTCTGGTAATCGCTGACGCCTTATGAGCAATGCAAGAACGAAGACGTAAAAGAAAAACTGATGGGAATAAGTGGTATGTTGCCATCCAGAAGAGCAGGATCAATATGTAATGATGCTTAATGGGCCAGAAAAGTGTCTAATAGAAATGATGGCAGCGCCGGGCGGCAGCCTCACAATGCATACACAATGAAGCCAAATAAATTCCCTTCCTTGAGAGCACTTTGCTGTGAGTATAAATGACACAGGAGGATTGGTTTTTATGACCCCTGTTTATGTAAATATGTAGCCTGCAGTCTGTTTGGCTTATTATGCAACTGAGGCTCTGCATAAGAAACGTCTTTGTGAGAAAAATAGCCGGGTTTATAATGTAATCCTGTACACAAAGCTTCTCTGTCATGGATTTTGTTCTCGTCTTATTTTCTCTGGCAGCTTCATCTCACTCCCAGCTAGTCCTTTTTAAAAAAAAAAAAAAAAAAACAGTTTGAGATGATTGACATCCTCCTGTGTAAGCATCAAAGTTCAGACACAGGACAAGCCTTGTTTGCATCAATCAGTACATTACCGCAGGGAGCCAGCGATGGTGTGGAGTGTGTTACTGTAATGACATGTTCTCACACAAATCAAATTGTATCCTCCCCTACTTTGTCAAACACAAAGAAGCAGAACGTGTGTGTGTGTGTGTGTGTTTTCTGTTCATAAATTAGGCCGTTTTTGCAGCGTCGGAGCGCAACAGAAACTACACAAATGACCCAATTAATTCAATTAAACGTAAATTATTTGAACAGGGCTTTGTTCTGCTTGTTAGCGACGCGTCGCGCGTGTTTGCTTAGCCGAGTACCGACTGCTGCAGATGATGCTGTAAATCCTCTGGCTCGTACGTGGATTATTATTTATTTTTTTTACATAAATATATATATATATATATATATATATATATATATTTATCAGCACATAATTGACATCTGCAAAAATCATTCGCGAAAGCAGTCGGACCGGTTCGGTGGGAACCAAAGCAGACAGACGCCGCTTGTGTGTCGTCGCCTTGACTAAGCCTGTTGAGCCTGGAGTGGGCTGAAGGCGAACAAAGGAGAGGAATGCAGAGGGATCAAGACTCGCCCCCCTCCCCCATACATCACGCTGCTCACCCAGACTGTGTGCTGAGCCTGCACCAGCATCATTTAGCAGCGTTTGAGCTGTGACGTACTCGCCTTCATCCTGGGTTTGTTTTGCATCTTTGCAAGAGTTGCTGCAGAGCTGTCAGAGAGTCACCTTTGATTAGCTGTGATGTAGTCGGTGTGTATTTTTGCTTGGTGATTTCTTACGATGGCGTTTGGCAATGTGTGATGTCTGTTTTTTGTTTCATAGTTGATGACTGTGTGATGTTTTTATGATGTAAAGCATTTTGAGCTGCACTGTCACTGACGTGTGCTATACAGATAAACTTATGTTAATCTGAATCAATGTAAATACCATTATCAGTGATGGTGATGGCAACCGTGGTTGTTATTGTTATTATCTTCTCGTTTCAGCTTTAAAATCCTCCACAAATTAGGTTTATCTGCAAACGAGCATCAGTTTGCAATAAGAAAACTGTCCATCCATCCACCATCTATACCCTCTTGTCCTTGCAGGGTTGCGAGGGGAACTAGTGTCTATCTTCGGCAATCAACGAGTAAGTGGCCCAGCACACCCTGGACGGGCGGGACGCCAGTCCATCACATGGCGACAGGGACAAACTACCACGCTCACGGCAAAGGACAAGTTTCAGAGACCAATTATCCTTCAATTAACAGTCATCTTCTCTGACTGTTGGAATGAAGCTCCCCATTTCAGTCACATATGTAAAAAGCAAAACGCTCGCTCCATTCTTTGCTTCACTCGGTGTCACCCTTAAATGTGAAAAATGTGTATTTTTTTACACATGTTAAAACTGTCACCGTGTCGTTGCAGTATGTTACGAGTCAGACACTCTGTGAAATGACCGATCTCCTCCACCGTCTCCCTGAGCTACTGTCTAAAGAAACTCTCGTCTCCCAAGGTTTCCCCAACCAAACAGAAACCAATCAGAGCCCGAAGGAAGGTCTCAGTGCTGTCAATCATCCTCATGTACTCTCTGCTAAACGTGCTATCGATGAAGAAAGAACTTACTGCTTATTTACCGTCATCAGTGGCCGTCCTAACTAAACTGAGCATTCATAACAAGCTGTGCAAGCTGCAATGTAACAGAGAGGAGGGGTAGGAGGTTGAGCAGCGTCACATGGAGTGGTGATTAACAGCTCTAAGACCCACCTGCTGGCTCTGATTGATTGTTTCTAGATAGCACTGGAAGAAAGTTGATTTCAGTCAGTCACTGTCCAGCGCTGGACAGTGACTGACTCTATGTATTAACTGTATCTCTGTTCCAAAAGGAGTTCATATTTTACACTCCATCATTGGACATTACATATTTTTTATACACAAATAATAATCTCCTCATTCCTTAAGAATGAATGAATTGGTAGAAATCAGATCTGGTTTAACCTGGAACTAGAGGCATCGGGGCTGTGCTGACAAAAACACAACAACGTTGTTCTTTCCACATGTCCAAAGCCACTGCATGAGAAATGACTCTCTGTGGACTCTTTCATTCAGCGTCTATAAGTGTTCTTTTATGGTATATTACAGTTTTAGACCAATGTACCGGGTATCAATAAAGTGCCTGGGATCTTCAAAGGATCAAATGCTTGAAGTTTGCCATGCCGGGCAACATTTTAAAGGGCATTCAACCAATATATTCCTTCCTATGACTTACTGAGCTGTCCTCATGAAAAACAAATATGTGATGGTAGCTCTGTATCTTCTGTCCCACCGAAGACGACTTGGAAGCCCCTTTTGTGCTCAAATGTTCTCAGCACCATCCTTCCCTTTAAGCGGGCTAAGATGTTTTCTTTTTGCTGTTGTTTGGGTATTTTGCTCTTTTACTTTATCTCTTCGTTCTCTTGATTTTTTTCCCTCCCTGCAGAGTCATAGATGGTTTAGTGTCTTCTTTTTGTTGTTGTGCTCGTCTCATTTGACTCATCGTTTTCCTGCCTTCAGGAAACACGACAGTCTTCTGCTGTAATATCCATGAATTACTGAACCTTCGCTACACACCAAACCCTGCATATTGAAACTATGACTCTTCTAAATGTTACAGGGCGTATTTTACTAAGTTGCAGCTGTCAAAGCCCCTCTTGTACTTGCTTTAGTCCGTCTTAATTTGACCTGCGCTCTATTTCCCCAAAGTCAGCAACAGATTATATTAAATATATGAAATGCAAACCTGCCAGATAAATCTCAACCAATCGAACTGAGCTTGCTCGGACTCCGATGTTTACATGTGCATGTGGATGCAAATTGGAGGTGAAGAGGTGCAGATTTTTACCGAAGTGATAAAGTCGCATAAGACACAAGATTGATGTTTTAGGGATTAGATGCTGGCCTATCCAGGAGCCTCATAGCGTAAGAGAAAACAACATAAAATACGCCTGAAAGGAATAAAGTCAAACACGGCATGCATGTAGCGTTGCAATATAACAAACTTCACAAATGTGCACGCACACACACCTACACACACACACACACATGCAGTGTCTACTTTCCCCAGAGCTCTACAGAATGTAATGTGCTGGTGTTCCAGCTTTTTGCTTCCATTAATCAATTCTCCCTCCGGGTAGCTGCCTTGCACATTCAAAGCAATTTAAAGGAAACTCTAACCTTCACCCACCTCTCTCCAAAAGGGTAATATTGGTCAATTTGCATGATTTTACATCTTTTTTCTAACAAGTGAGTGTAAGTGTGGCCACGCTGGGCTTCTCGGTTACATCTGAGCAAGTTTTAATGTTGCAGCTGTTAAATTGAAGCTGTGGGGGCATTCCAGTGGGGGAAAAAAAAAAGTCTACAAGGCTGTAAAAAGACACTTTTCTTTATTTTTCATCTCATGTAGCAGCAGAATTTCCCTGCTGATGACATTATGTCTACAGCCGCCCATAAACTGTGTTGGAGACCCAGAAACATATTTTGTAAAATGACGTATTACCTCTGAAGAAATGCACCACTCACCACCAAAAACAACCAATCAGAGGTGGGAGGAGGGTCTTGGCACCGTCCATCAATCTCATGTACTCAATGTGCTAATGGCGGAGAAACCACTGTTAAAGGAAAACTGTTTATCAGTCATCATCGGTGGCCATGCTAACTAGCCTCATCATTCATGACAGTCTGCCTCAGAAAATACAAGCCTATGTAACTTCTTGATTCAACAGGGCTCATTGCAATCAGATATGAATGTGGGGGGATGAATTAAACCAAAATGTGGTTACAAAGAGTTAAATCATGAATTAACATTAAAGGTAATTACATTTTCTCTCTTCAATTAAAGAAATAATCATTCAAAAGTTTTCACTGAGGCTCTGTGAGAGCCATATGAATGAAATAAGTAATTACTGATATGACAGGAGCAGCGGCTTTGACACCTGGTGGTGGGCGTGTCGATGTGGGCGTGTCGATGTGGGCGTGACGTCATCAAGTATGAATGGGAAGGTGACTGGCTGCTGGCTCTGTGTGTGTGAGGAAGCGGGTGATCGCGGTGGTCAGTCCTCGCAAAGATTGGAGCATGATAATCAAAATTAAATAAATCGATAATTGTGACAGAACAAAGAAGAGGTTAGGAGTTGATTGATACACGGACAGATGAGATTCCCCGAGTTAACCCAGTGCGGCCCTCTACCACCATTAGTTTGCTGTGTTTTATAATAATAAAACATGTTTATTATTATTAACTCTTTGGTGCAAAAAAACTGATTGAAAATCGATTTATTTGCTGCATGTTTATGTCTGTTAAGGCTCAGATGGAACGGCACTGAAAGCAGCCCTTTAAACCATTCAGACACGAACACAATGGAGACACAATCAGATGACTGATTATCCCGCGATAATAACTCAATAGTCCATGGAAAAACCTTATAAGCTTGTATTAAAGCAGAAAGTAGGCGGCCACCATAAGAAAAGCTTACAGTATCAATTATGCCGCATGAACTGATCAGTAGCTTATTGCGCGGGAACGCAAAGGAAAAAAAATCCCCATGGCTCCGTACATTTGTACGCAATGTGCTTTTGTGCTGTTTTTCTTTTCTGTGTGAACATGTTGCCTATTGGAGTTTGTTGGTAGTTAAAATAAAAATAAAAAAGAAACAAAACCAGTCAGAATATGCTTTGTGTGGAATGTGTAAGCTATGCTTATGAGTTTTGAGCTGTATTAGCCATGTGAATTGGAAGCTAGCACAGCCACGTGGTTGTGAGTTTTCTGAGTGTCGCTGTAAACCTACTATGAGTTCAACATGTCTACCTTTCATGGGTGATTATGCTCTGGATTGTGCTCTAGATGACTATTATTAATGTTTTTGACTAAAATATATTGTTAACTGGCTAGTGGCGTTGATATGTGAAACTTGAAAAGACATTTTCTAAGAGATGGTTCATTTATTGAATTTTTTATTTTGAAAATGCAAATGTAACATAAGGGTAATTAATTTAAGTAGACTCATTATTTTATTTTAGGAATTAATAGCTGCTTGCGCGTTGTATACAGGCTGATTTTTTGCTGATGGAATCTGAACTTGAGATGCCTGAGGACTGGATGCTGGAGGTATCGACCCAAGACGTTCCACACCAAAACCACCTGATCCCAGGAGGATGGGAGGACCTGAAAGGCTTTTTTTTCTCTGAAAGAATTTGGCAATTTAGTTTTATTATTTTACTTGAGATATCAAACATTTTATGTGCTACTCTCCTTTGGGTCAGGCCTGATTCCATGAAATAGCTGATTCATTAAAAATCAAGTATTTAGAGTAATCCTACTCTAAATACGCCAGGACCAATGAATTTTAAGTGAGTTCAGTGGATGAGGGAACCTGAGGGAATCGAATGTATTGTCTTTTGGGGGAGAGTTTAAAAGGTTAAATTCTTCTAATATACTGTATTCTTTACTTAAAAACTGTGGGTGTGTTTTATTGTGGTTATGGTTTTTTTTCCCCTTTGAACTTTATACAGTTGCCATTGCCAAGCCTAAGAGAAGTGACCCTAATTGTGTAGACTTAGATTGGTTGATCCAACAGATCGGGCCACGAGATATTTAGGTATATTGGACTACTCAATTCACAAAGGGTTACATAAGTATATTAAAGGTAACAAGATCGATTGTTGCTATTCCCTCTTCTCCTTTCCCTCGCCGATAAAGCACAGGCATTAATCAAAATCTAATTAAAGACAAAGATTTAAATGATAAAGATTTAAATGTGATAAACACTTTTTTTCTCTCCATTCTGACACTCTGGAAACCCCAAGACACTTCATTCTGAATGAGATAATTATGAGTGTATTAATTAAAACTTGCAAACCGCATCTCCATTTTATATTGAGCCAATTAAACTGTTTTGCCATTTCTCTTAGCAGTCATTAAAATCTGATCCCAATGACAAATTCCCCAACCTTCTTTTACACGGTTCAGTTTATACACTGTTCATTACATCACACTACATTTTTTTTTTCTCCACTGGCCTCTTCCTCGCATTCCAGGCTCCGTCTGCCATCCAGCCAGTGAAAAATCCTCGTTTATGAAGCCGTTGGCACCATACCCAATGGATCGTTCGTGCACGCCAGATAAACCTCCAGAGTGAATGAAGGTTTCTCCTTTGTTATGTGGCATAGAGTGATGCAGCTCTACCCATACCAAGGCCTTTGCTGCCCTTTTTATTAAGGTTTTTTCTGGCTCTAATGGCCTGTATTTGATAGTGATCAAACACCCTTCCGCCACTACCACGCCCCATATCCGCCTTTTTAGCAACAGTATGAACGGCTCTTTTCACCCTAAGGAAAGTCCAATTTGAGCCTCTTTCATAAATCAGATGTATCCAAACGTGTTCAGATTGCCTGCAGTCTGAACGGTCATGTCACATTTAATCCGACTTTTACCTCATCGACGTGAGACAAAAACACCGTAACTGACGTAAACAATGGCTGAAAAAAAAAATAATTATGAATTTACAAAAGACGTCTGTTCCACCAAAGCGCACCACATCACAATCCCACCTGTCTTGGGTCTGACTTCACATCCAGACAGACTACAGATGTTACCGTCAACGCCAAGGTCATTGCTATTAGTTGTGCTTTCTTCGCATTACCTTCCTTCACCTTATGACTTTGTGACAATCCTAATGGCTCCCATTTTGCTGACTACATTTGAACATTGAGCCACAGACGGCAGCATCCATTTTTGCTTTAGTAAACAGTGCACCAAAAGCATCTGCCCCCCCCTGCTGGAGAGCTGAAGCATGACATCAGTGCTCTTCTTCAGTGCATGCAGGTTTCTTTGGGGTTGCAAGCCGTTCACATAGAAGTCTGATTGTGGTCACGTCATTCAGTGATATGAACAATCACCCCCCAAAAATTTAGATTTAAGGCAAAACTAAAAAATGTCTAAATAAAATCAAGACCTGCTGTGCAAATATACCCTAAATAAACACTAGTTGCAATGAAGGTAAAACTGTGCGTATTAAGGTAGTAAGCTATTAGCTGTCTGTTTTAATAAAGCAACTACATCAGGACGTACACTTCATTTTTTTGGTTGTCAAGCGGTAATATTTTCACTGATGGCTATACCAGTTCATGTCTGCTTTTACATATTCAGCTTCTTTTATTATGTTTTCATTCCAGTCGCTTCATTAGTCTAAAACTGCCTGAAGAAAGATCTCTCTAAGTACATGACAAGTGTAATCAACAGGTTATTTAAAACTAATGGAATAACTTGGACTAAATTTTACATGCCGCAGCAACCATCCCAGCAGCTGATGGAGAGAAAACATGTTGACCCTCTCTGACAGAAATATCCACATTGCCTCCGGCGTGTAAAGTCAGAAGCACTCAAGCACTTTAAAAAAAAAAGCAGCTGTCAGGAGTCATTCTGTTGCTGCTTATAAGGGAAAAAAAAAATATGTCAGGATGTGATGGAGTCGTCTATCCGAGTCCTGGTGTGTCAAGCCTCTGCCAGCCATTTCAGTGGGGTGTCTCTCATATCTGTCGTCTGACTTTGTCAGCAGAGCAGCCAAGATGCAGCCAGCAGGGTTAATGATGAGCAGGGGGGACAGATGGTTTTGGTTGTCATCTTCAGTAATGGGTGCCAGCATTAATGCCTCTGTCATTGAACTTTTGCTGATGGACAGACAATCTCAGACAACCACGGCGGCGCTGCTATGGGCTGGTAATGCCCTTTGCAATATAACAGTTTGCTTTACGCACTATTCAGCTTTTAGGTCAATGGTGTGGATGGGCACAGATTATACAAGCTACCAATTGTTAATCCAGAATTACTTTTGGAGCGGTTGAAATTATATTTGAACACTCTGGTTCTAAACCACTGTTGCTGTTACAACCCAGTAACGAGAAGTCGAAATGTCACATGTGCACTGGTTCTACAGAATCACTACAATTTTGCTATTTAAGTATCAACAATAACCTAATAATAATAACTTTACTTAATCCTATGTTACGCGTAGACGAAGATTTTTTTTACGCTTTTCTCACCTCGGAATGCTGGATGCTTAAAGCTGCACTGTATAACTTTCATAAAAAATCGTTTTTGCGTATTTGTTGAAACTGTCGCTGTCGTGACAGTACAGTACAAGGCAATCTGTAAAAAAGAATTGAGCTCCTCTTCCTTCTCCCACTGCTCACATTGCTAAGTAGAAACAACCAATCAGAGGCATAAGGAAGGTTTTGGCGCTGTCAAACACTCTTGTGTAAGCTCTTGCTTGCCCCCTCTTCCTCTCTGCTATGCTACAGCTTTGTCCTGACAGCAGAGCAGGTTGTGAATGCTAAGGCTGGTTAGCATAATCACCAATGACTATGGATTAACAGTTTTCCTGGAATGGCAATTTGTGTCTCTACCATAACTTGACACGCTTAGCAGGAAGCATGATTGACAGCGCTAAGACCTTCCTCCTGGCTCTGACTGGTTGTTTTTGGTCAGTGGGTGCATTTCTTCAGACTGGGAGGAGGTGGAGCTTGATCTTTTCACAAATACTGTCTTACATCATACTGTCATGACAGTGAAAGTTTTAACAAATGCGTAAAAAAAAAAAAAAAAAAGTTTTTACTGAAGTTACGTATTGCGGCTTTAAAACGGAAAGTAAAACTAACTCACTGACCTGCTTTCAGATTAAATCAGCTAATTATTATCTGACAACTGACGGTGTCCGATAGAGCGTTGACATTTCTGTCACGTATGGTCAGCTAACCTTAAATATTATGAAATGAAGCAAACCAAGAGAGTGGTGTCATGGTGCAGGTCATGTGTAGCCCTTTTTGGTGGCTCCCCACTTTTTCCTAGTTAAGCTTGAAAACTACATAAAGTCCCCCTTTTTTTATTATTTGTCAAGAGACTCTATGAAACTTTATCAGTCAGTCATTTATGGCATGTTCTCTTGGGTGTTAGTGAAAAAGACTGCAGCAAAATGAACCAAGTACACATTTGAGTCGGCCTGGAAGAGAAAAAGAGCTGCACTTGTACGGCTTGATATCATAATGAGACAGAAGTGATTCCTCACGCAGACACTTGGCTGCTTTTTAATTGACTTAATCATTTTATTACTGTACAAAGACAAAAGATGAATGTCCTCTTATCTTTGAGGAACAAAATTAACAAGGCTGCCACAGAAGACATGCTGAATCGTAATGGAGGAATGGTTCCGTTCATAGAGTTTAGAGGTCCGCGGGGAAGCTTTATCTTCAAACATATTCAGCTGCAAAAGCACTTTCATCTCCTTGATATCAAAGAGAACTTTCTTTCTTTTTTTTTTTTTTTTTCCAGGGCATGCTTAGCATTGGGATGTCAAGAGACCAACATGTTAAGTCTGTACAACCACAAGATCCTATTAGTTGCTTTGGTATTTGACAGTATTATTGTGGAAACAGCACCTGGGGCCACACAAGGTTGCAGTATTTCAAAGAGTGCATTTTTAAGCTTCGGTGTGTAACAGTTGGGGTGATTCACTTGAACAAAACAATCTGATGTAATAAAAATAATTTCAACACTGTCTTACACAGCCAGGGCTTTAAAACAAATGCTTTTTAAAGTCCGCATGTATTAATTAAGGTATGTTTGACTGTGCAAAAGTATTCATAGCCCTTGAACTTTTTCACAGTTTGTTGCATTAAAACCTCAGCATCAGTTTATATTGTTGGGATTTGTGTTAGGGATCAACACAAAGCAGTTAAGCGCATCACTAAGAAGTGTAAGTAAAATAATGCACACCACTTTGTGAAATTTGCTCAAAGGCATTGGAAAGAACAGCAAAGGGAAATTTCTTTTTCAAGTTTTGTCATAGATTCTCAATTGGATTTAAGTCCTTCCATTACTATCCTAACACATAAATACGCCTTGACTGACTGTGTTTTTATGGTTGTGCTCCAGGGTTAGTACTCTTCCATAAAGACCAAACTTGTTGAATGCTTAACTAATAATTGCCTTTAGACAGATTTACTTCCAGAGTTACTATGGGATTTCTGGGATTCTTCTCTAAACAATTTGTACTAATAAGCAGCTTCGGTGGATGGCAACTTTGCAGTTTATCTTTTATTTGTGACGGATGACAAAGACGTTCAGAGCTTGGGAATTTGTTTTATAAGCTAAACTGTTTAAAAATTTCACAAAACGTTCTCCCTGACCAGTTGCACTGGACTTTATTAAAGTGTGTCCAAGTAAAATGGATTAATAACAAAAGCGTACCAAAGTTTTTGGAATTTGATAGATAAAAGTCTAAAAACCATGTTTTCTCAGTTGCTTTGTGTTGGCAGAAATCAGTCAAATCCCAATAAAACATTAAGGGTTGTTGCTGTAGCAAGACAAAATGTGGGAAAGTTTCAAAACGTTCCTTTCCTCCCTCAGTTTAACGCAGTAGTTGCAAAGTTTTATAAGAAATGCTACAAAGTGGAAAAAGTCCTTCAGTGGTGGCAATAAAGGGAATTTATAGAACCACAAAGTCGTTAGCGGTCACCTTCCGGTTCCCGTAAATGTCTGCATACATTTTCAGTGCAACCATTGAAAATGTTAAAATACTTCAGTCTGGAAGTGGATCCAGTCATGCGCTCCTGGATTCAACAATGTAAAAAAAACAACAACAAAAAACGCAACCTTATTGATGCATCCCCCAATCAGTGGAATTTACTGATGTTCCTTTTCTTAGACTCAAGATTTACAACCAAGGAAGTCATGCTGATTGATTGTTTGCCAGAGTAAAAAGAAACTGTGCCAACGGTTGGAGCTCAGAAAATTGCAGTGGGACAAATCTCCTCCAATCTCAGCGACACATTTATCAACAGGCACTTACACTGAGTCCTGTGTTTAGTGGATGGATTTAACAATGATATCTTTCTGACTGAACTCCAAACCTAATCCTCATCCATCACATTCAGTGACACAGACAGGTATCTGCCATTCCAGCTTCTCGTCCATCGGACCATCAGTGCAGCTTAAAATGATGGAGCAGCAGATAAACCAGCAGTGGATGAAGCTAATATTACACCTGTTTGGACAGAGATCAAGACTAGTGCTTTGTAATGAGCAATTTCCTCATGGGTTTAAGAGCTTTTTTTTTTTTGCTCTGCAACCTATTGTTCACAGGCTTTACTCAGATGTCTTATGTGATAACTGGGTACAGCTGACTAAAGGGGGAGACTGGGAGTACCTGACGGGAATATGGGAATTCAAGGACATGACTGCCTCAGATTTTTCCAGAGTGACCTGCGTTGCTCCCTTTATTTGATGGCTGCTCAGTGTTCTCTGACAGAGGGGCAGTCTTTTATGCACCATCTGAGATATAACTTCAGACAGGCAAATTCTCACACGCGCGCACCTAACTACACACAGGTATTGCATAAACAAGAACCGCAAAGCATAACCTGCAGGCAGATTGTGTGATCTGAGTGAGCCCTCCTAACAGGATGCTTGCTCACACTCGGAACAAAACGCTTCTGTTAGGCATCCAGTTGAGCTAATAGAAATTCTGTCTGATTCAGTTTTCACCTTTTGTTCTGGTTGCAGTGAATTAGCATCATAAGTGACACTGACAGAGATGCAGTACAGTGAGCAGTGATAAAGCTGTTCCTCTTCTCCCTTTTCAACTCAAGAGACTGTCAAAGAACGTTTATCCGGTTCCAGATGCCAGTTTCGACCTGTTTTTTTTTTTGTTTTTGTTTTTTTTATTGTTTTTCATGATCTTAGGCTCGGTCTTGTTCGACAAATTGGGTAAAGACCGGTTCGAGTCTTAATAGCTTTTGTCAAAATTGTAAAAACTTAACTCCCTTTTATTTACACCGGCAAAGGCACAACAAACTGTGAGTTAAAAGCAACCATCTCAGATAAAGGGCTGTTATTACTGCTAATGGTCACCAAATCGTGTTGCATGTGGATGTTACAGCGTCTGAGAGTTTTGTCAATCCCACAGATTGTTTTGGCTCCGATGGTTTTGGGAATTCCCCCTGTGAGGCAAGTTGCACGCATGGACTAATAATAATAATATTTAAATATGTAATAATTTATTGATATGTCCAGGATATGTGTTTTTAGGAACATCTGATACTCTGATGAATTGCTTTTATCCAGATGATCACATAAAAGCAGTTTATTTTATTTAGTTTATCACACAACTATTGCCCAGTGCAAGTTGATTAATTCAATTTAGTGGATGTGTCTCAGTGTATGTTTGCTTTTAACAACTTAAATAGTTTGTTATGACACACTATTGAGAATGGGAGCACATCAAAAACAACACAGATACTTCAGTTGCAGGACTGTTTCTCAAAATCCTCTACATTTTCTCATATTTTGACCCACGTTGCATGTTTTTCACTATGCTAGAATGCACACAAACATAGGAGTGACTGCAAATCTAGCGAGGTGGAAAAAATAGCACCGTAGCAGCCCCTTTGGTGCCAGGGCGGCAACTAAAAGACTTTAAACATAGCAAAAAACAAAAACTAAAGGAATGTTTGTGAGGGAATTAAAAGAAGAAGAAAAAAACACTTGCTTTTCTTCACAACTCTTGTGGTTTTATGTTGAGATTGGGTTGCACCACAGATTGCAGAATTGGGATCAGCTTGGAAAGAAACCCAGCTTCCTCCGCTTTGCAGTCCATCAATATTTGTGGGCATTAAAACCAAATCAATGTCTCTCGAGTGGGAAATAATCCCTGTGGCCTTGTGCTTTGACGGGGCGCCACCACCTTTCATTATTTAACATCAATTTTCCATGGAGAGAATGAAAGGGCCACAACCAGATTACTGACAGGTACGCTCCATCAGATAACAGCATCAAGTCCAAAAAAAAAAAAAAAAATGAGGGACCCAGCTGCTGGTTTTTACATCAGCTCCTTGTCCATAACCTTTTATATTGTTTGTGGGACAGTGTGTGTGTATTTATTGAACAGCTTATTGACATTTTTTCATGAAATGTTGCACTGTTGCAAGTTGTTTGTATGCCTTCCGGATGTGTGTTGCTTTTCTAAAGATATTGTTCAATTGAGAGTTTTTTGGGGGTTTTTTTGCCCACCAACAAATATGTGGTAACAATCAGCCCTCTAGAGGGCTACCACTCTGGGACAGCTCATACTCTTGAAAAAAAACAAACATACTTTTTTTTTTTTTTTCAGTTACACAACGAATAACTTTTCTGTTCTTACTTATTTCAACGTTTCGTCTATTGGGGATGGACACCTCTCTGAGTAATGAAGTGTGAAACCTGTAAAAAATAATAAAAATCATGTACTACAGTAGGCATCTCATTCAGGAATTCTACTCTGTGCATTTTTTTTAAAGGAATAAGACGTGCTTTTAGCTCTCCTTTAAAATCTAAAAACTTCAAACTGCTCTGACTCGAAGTGGAATATGAAATGAGACGAGACTGTCTCGAACCTGAACAAATTTCTTATTAATTCAAAGTTCTTCCAGACATGGCTTTGAATTTCTAAAGCTGTTACTCTTGTGAAAACAAAGCGTGATTATTCAAAAAAAGATGCTAATGCGGACGCTTTGTGGGGACGGGTAAATTTAGCTACGAAGACGCACGGCCATCCGACAAATGCAGTTTCTGCACGAGCGTGAAACTAGATCTAAAGTGAGCTTGATTAGTTGGACCAAAGAAAAGCTCAGGAGTAACTTTTACATTTCTTCAACGCTACCAGACAGTCATAATAATTCTCCTGTCGTCTCTGTGGAGGACAGCCTGACCAGGACTGACCTGCAGATTGGAGCCATCCCTCTCCCAATCCCTCCTATTAGATCTACACCCTGAGGCCTGTCCTAATCAAAGCAGTGGTGGATTTCATCTGGCGCTGGGCTGACACCCCATAGATTAAACCCTTTATCTCTCTTTCACAAATTCATCTGCTACATTTCTGGTCGTCTCCTTTTCTCATTTTCTCCTCAGAGTTCCAATTACTTTTTTCTGGCTAAGTGTCAACAAAAGAACCAAATGCGCTGGATCTGACAGAAGCCAAGGCTCCTTCTGTGGAACAGAGAACATTACAACATATAAACTGCTTTATTTCAATTTAATGACACATTAACTTAAACAAGAATTTTATTATAGACTATTAAAATGTTATATGCGTCGAGTAAAGCCAGAGGGGGATGATGTTGAGTTTATGAAATAAAACTCATAATGGCTTTTCAGCACCCTCCCAAGCTATTAAAAACAGATATTTCCCTAAAGAGCTGTTCTGCCAGCTTCGGCTCTAATAAAAAAAAAAAAAAAACAGCTTCATCCATGCAAAGGTAAGGAAGGTGTGGAGCTGATATAGATTAGTGTCGACAGTCCATCAGGTCTGCAGAGGACTTGAGGAGAAGTGTTTAAAAGCCTTGAGAAATGCTTTCAGTCGTTATCTGAAGGGAGGGTGAGCCCATTGAGTGCCATTGGCTCTGGCAGAAAATCAGTGTTCACTGAGCCACTAAAGCACCCCTTCCCCATAACAGAATACAATAAGGAACAAAAGCTGCTCCATAAAATCTGAACGGGGTCCATTTTTCCTCCCCCATGTTGGGTTTTGCAATGAAAGTCAACAGGTGTAGCTGGAGCGAAGGAGCAGCAGCACACAGTGAAAGGGAGAAGAGGCGAACATTGAGATCCACTGCCACAGCTGCATAAGTGTAAAGAAAAGTTTGCACGTTTCCAGACGACTACTCCCCAAAGATGGACTTTATGATAGAATCTTCTCAGACATCAAATAATGAAAATGTCTTATTCAATTTATTCTTCTCTTTAAATCCCCAGAAACATTTTTTTTTTTTTTTTTACTCTTACTACATCGCTACAGTTTTTATGTTTAACAGGTGAAGGCATCGCCTGGGAATACGAAGAATAGCTGAAATAGCTGATAACACGGGAAATGGTAAGTTTCCAAAAACTGGGCAATGTGGCAAAACGCAAGGTACAATGAATACAAACACATATTACGTTTTGTTGTGAAAAAAAAAAATTGCAACCATGAATTATTTTCCGTACACTTCCACAACTTAGTCGCTTTGCCACGCGTCATCTCAATAAGGTTTCTATTTGTGATTAGAGAGAATATGAACTATATTAACTGGCATGAATTTTCCGGCAGGGTACTGTAAGATGCACTTAGTGAGAGGGACGCCACTTATCTGAAGTACGTAAGAGTTGAACTTGATGTGAACCCGTTATGGTAATAAACCTCTGACAAGCATCAGGATTCTAGCAACAAAAACGGATTTGCATTCCTTTAAATCTTATTCAAAAGTGGAGGATAAGTTAAGGTAAAAATGCAATGCACATATCTTGCATATATTCTGCGACAATATGTTGTTGTTTTTTTTTTAATCAACAAATGTTGAATTCATTCTGCCTTTTCTTCAGTTTCAGATCTGATGTGCCATTAGTAGTCATTCATCTCACTTATCATTGTTGATGTCAATGTTTGATGATCCAAACATGTCACCAGAGTTGCTGTGGTGTTTTGGTGACATTTTCCATTTAAGTGCTGTAAAACTGCCTGAGGAGACGAGTTCAAGGGTGCAGAGTAGGTGTTGGATAAGTGAAATCAGAGACCACCTCTTTTATGCAAAGAGAAACAGGCTAAAGGTCAATCTCTTTATTTTTTTTTTTTTTAGGTAAGTGCATACAATTTTATGGATAGTGTTTGATTCGTACAAATAGATTTATAAGTTGTTTTGGTATTTTATAATAGAAATAACTCAAAGCTTTAGTTTTTTTTAAGTGCAGTATTTACAAGCAAGTACTCCGTACTGTGGCTCACCAGTGGGTACCTTCTAAGTACTTACAGGTACCAAACAAGTAATCCTTTGGTATCTACTGGGCAGAGTGTAGCAAGTAGAACCTCATAAAAACCACATGCATGTGTAGGTAACGGCAGCTCAGTTCCTTCTGAGTACCCCATAGATGCTACATAGTTACTTAGGTGTGCCATAGATGCTTGGTTAAATTCCTGAAAACCTTTATTTGTGTAGATAAAACATTTAGCAAATCTTTCAACCCAATAATCCTTACCGGTTTAAACAATCTTCTTGTACGTCCACGAGAAGATTGCTATTCAACACTCTGTCCGTTTAGCCATAATTCAAAACACTTTATAATGTAATTATCTAAGGAGCATATTTACATACATTTGGGAATAATAACAGGCTACCACAATATACATGTATATTACACTTTAAGAAAAAAAACGTCTTACAATGCAGATGTATTGTAGTACCATGAAAATGCATTGGTTTTTATGTTAGCATAAGAACTGATAATATATGCTATATAAACATGGTGTAAGAAGGTGCTAAAGTAACGTAAAAAAAAAATGCACGGTAATAACAATAAATTGTACAATATGTAATGTACTTTAGAACAATGCCATTTTTCCATTATACCTGGAGACAGCTGTAGTTTTCTTTTGCCTGGGTGGCAGCTTTGTGCTTCCACAGGTTTCACAGCAGAAACGGCTCGTAACCCCTCGAGACACTCCAGGTGGAGCAGCTGGGCCCCTGGGGGACGATGCCAGCTGCTGTTCCAGTCTGCTGCCAGCAGCATCATCCACACCTTTCACCTGGTGAAACTGTATATGTCAAAGGATGGGCTATTAAAGGCATTAAACCAGCTGTCATAATAAATGACATTGTCAGCTTCTGCTGATGCTGATTCTTTGACTAAAACCTAAATGAGTGAACCACTACGACACTTTTAGCGCTTTGTGCTGGTAATCCTGGTTCCAAGTGAAAGGCATCTTATCATGCTCCTGTTTATCCACCCCTAAACCTTACCCCTAGTGTATCCTCACTTGTTGGAAATATGGACCGTAGAATTAATGAATAGCCAAAGGAATAATAGATTTATGTGAAGTGGATACTTCCTTATAGGTTTTGGCATCCTTAACAGAACTGCATTCTCAAGCATATTACATCAGAAATGAAAATGTGTTGTCTTTCAGCATAATCTAAACTAATGAGCCTTGACTTTGGCACCGCTGATGTACAGTAAGAAGGTCTATCTACGATTCCCTCTGCGGACAAAACATGTCAGCTTTGCTGCTCACCTGACTGCTACAGAAGGACGTCTGCCTTCAAACATCAACTTCCACAGTCCTGGAAGAGTTTATAGAGCTACATAAAAGGATAGAGAAAGGGACATTTTTATCCAACCTGGTGCATGTTGGTTATCTTGGCATATAAATAATATGTGCAATATGCAGAAGGAATGCAATGATAAAAGTTTAAGGCCATAATTCAGATTTTTGAGTTTTGTCATTTTGACCTGGCAATATCGGTTTCAGTGTGTTTTGATTTCTTTGAAGAACTACAGGGCTTCTTCACAAATGATGGTCCAGTAGACTCGGGTCAATTTGGGACCTAAACTGCATTATTTGTTATATTTTCAGCTGAGCAGCCTGTTCATCTCCTCACCCGTGGTGGCTCTGCACCAAGAACCCCTGAAGAAAATGACACAAAAACATTAGAAGACGCTGAGCATAAAGTGCAGACAAAGATGGAGCGGTGTAGAATTTCTCTTTTGTCTTTGGCATGAGATCTGGAGTCATTTTGCCCGCTAGTGCTAGTCTTATGTGTTTGTTTGGGTTGCATTTACCCAGAATTCCCTGCATTGGGTGGTCTCCGACATTTGCATATCCATTTAAACTGTGCCAGAGTTCACTTCACTCATTCACGGTAAGATTAAACATATTTACTTCATTTCACTACACGAGTACTGCCGTGTATTCTAAGTTATAAATGCAAAATTAGCTTAACTGAGAAGCAGTAAGACTAATTGTTGGAAGCTTCATAAAACCACTAAGCTCTTGCCTAGAGCATCAACACATTACAAGTTTAATCTAGGATCAAAATCAGGCCTGAGCCAACAAATAATCTAGAAGTCCTCCTAATGTGCAGCAAACAACGGAGTACCAACAATGACTCAAACCAACTGAGAAAAAGCTTTGTTATGAAAAGTAAAGGTTGACCAAGTGCCTTTCCTTTGTGCTGTGAGTCTTTAAACCCTAAGGAATACAACGGCGGAGGTGACCCACTGCGACATGTGGGATTCAAAAACAAATCTCTGACAGAAACGGTGAGGGCATGTTTCTGTGCTTGTGCTGTATCTTAATAAGAGACACCGATGAGTCCGGGAAGGAAATGAGAAGCTGTGAGGCAGTGAAGGAACAGGGAGCTGGTATTATGTTGTTGCTTCAACTTAATGGTCAACACTTGTAAGATAGAAAAGAGGAACAAAGAGATTAAGAATATAAATGTACATACAATGGCCGAGAGCAATCGCATCATTCTGAACGTGATAAAGGTTGGAGACAATCTGGGCAATCCGAACCAAATAAAGTGAATACAAATTTACTTTCCATTTCCAAATGGAATGGAGTGTCTGAACCAACCTGGCTATGGGAGCTCGAACCATATGGAAAGGGTTACAAAGCCGACTCGAAGGTTTTGAGACTCCAGCAAAACACAGTGTGAGCATTTCCTGAAAACATCTTGATTATCCCCACAAGTTTTGGAAAAATATTCTGTGAATTGGTCTCCCTTGCAGAAAATGTCTGGTGATGATACAAACCACACCAGTAAATCTGTCATGATCCGTGGTTTTCTGTGTGTTTTTGAGTTTTTAAATGTGTTCCTGTTTCCCTGTGAGTCTCTGTCCTGTCCTCCCCGTTGATTGTCTCCCAGGGGTGTCTACTTGCCTGATTACCCACCATGTGTATTTAAGCCCACCTGTGTCTGTGTTCTTCGTCGGGTCCTTGTCGTTAATCTGTGTCTAAGTTCGTTGTGTCTAAGTCACGTCTTGTTTCCGCTCCAGTAGAACTGTAAAGTCCTGGATAGCGTTAGCTCTCGTTTTTGTCCTGTGTATCAGTTGCTACCGGTATTTGGCTGTGTGCCTGTCTTTCTGCCGTGCTGCCTGTTTTTGGACTGAGAGCTTCATCATTAAATTCATTATTTTCACCATAACCTGGGTTCGCTGCGTCTCTCCTCACCACCATCAACCGCAACTCATGACAAAATCAACCTCTAAATGGAAAAAAAAAAAAGGTTATGAAAAGACCTAGTCAAAGTCTGGACTTAATTTGTAGTACATTATTGTGGTACAAAATGAGACAAGCTGTTTATTAAACAGTTCTGTGAAAATGTTTCACCATATGCCAGTTATTGCAAATAGTAGACGGCAGTTGTTGCCCCCAATGATGGCGCAACTTGGGGGGTCAAGTACTTTTCCCCCAAAGCGGTTTGTGGATTTGAATAACTTTTTCTACTTATTCCGGATATATGTATCTATTAAAATGTGTTTTAAGATTTAAAGAAACGTGTGACGAAAAAAACAATGTGACACCTTGCTGGGTGTTTCTCCTCTCATGCTTTAAGCTTTGCAGATATTCAGAGGGGAAGGTTTGGGAATGGGAGCATGCTGGGATCACCTGAGCCTGAGCTCCCAGTTTATTCTTTCATGTAATCTCTGAATCCCGTTACGCCACGCAGCTTTTGGTTTTCTTCATGCAACACTTCACACATGCCTGCATTCACACACTGCTGAATTACTGATCAGGTGTGTTTCCATTGCAAATGTGCGCAAATCTTTGTGTTTGGCTCACATCGAAACAAGACGATATTGAAATTGCGGTTTCCATTCAATAAGAAATTCATTTGTCATTACAAATCATAGCAGTTTTAATTTTGCCATGTTTCCATTAAGCAAATTTATTTTCGCAAATTTAATTTGTGAAATTATACGTTTTAATAGAAACGCAACTACCAGTGTTTTTCATGTCATTTGGGTTTACTTGCATTTGAAAATAAAATTACAGTTACTGTTTAGTGATTTTATCATATATTTATATATATATATTATTTAATATGGCAGGACATATTTTCTTTTCTGTGTCACTCATCAAACTTGTCGCTTACTCTGAATCCAACAAGCCTAGGCAGACAAAGTGGACAACAGAGGTGAATGTTTTCATAATTCCTGATGTGTGCAAGGCATGTTCATTATTCAAGTAAAGACTAAATGATGTGAAGACAGCCGTAATCACTTGTTCTTTACCTCCACACTTTGTGTTTACGAACCTGCAGAAAGATTTGCATAAAACCTATGTGTGATCAAATAATGGCTGGTAGGCATTCAGCTTATCTTAGCTTGTGAATATTGATCAGCATATGATCATCGGAGCTGTGCTTTGACTAACAATAACATGTCTTGTTTGAAGACGTTGAGGTTTAGGTAAGAGATATAGGAGCGTTTTCGTGACCTTTCTAATTTCTAATGTGGAGAGCAGCATAATTGTTCCAGACTCATCTTCTGTCTTGTTTGCGACAAGACAAACTGAGGCAGACTGGGAGGAAAGAGGAACTGAGTCAATTCAGGACGTGTAATGAGAGCTAAAGGCACATTTTCATAAATATTTATCAGACAGTTTATGAGAATCAGCAACAAGGAGACAACAAGGCATGCATTTAGGATATCTAAATGGAGAATTGTTGGGAAAAACCCAGGCTATTATGTTAACAATGACAGGCAGGAAACCAGCATCAAAGGAGAATTTCAAGCATTGAACCTAGTGCCGCCTTAGAGACGCAGCTCCTACTGGCGTTAGGATGTCAAATGTCACTTGTACAACAAACACATTTTACATTCTAAGTTATAAGTTTTATATATATATATATATATATATATACATAGAGCCCCCTAGAACTTAGAATGTAAAATGTGTTTGTTGTACAAGTATTTAATGCAGTGACAATAAATAAGTAAATTTAAAAAAAGACCAGCAAATGGCTGTGATGGAATCATGAAATATTCAGGGCCATTTTAGCATGCTAATTTCCGTTGGGATCGCGTTTCAATTTTATCGCTCCATTTCATTTCCTCTCCATCACGCCCCCCCCACCAGCAGCGTTTAGCGTCATTTGTGTTGAGAGTGTTTCTTTACCTGTGGCAGTCTGTTTCACGGTGTGGAGATTACAGGCAGCAGTAATTAAAGCCGTTGTTATTATTTATAGAATTAGCGGGGCGTTAACTGGAGCAGAACGGGCCAAAAGAATGCGGAGCGGGCGGTTCACACGCAGGAACGTAAACATACTTCTTTATCGGGCTGCGCTTTTATCTGAGGAGTCAGGGGTGCCAACTGTATTCACAAGGCATGTTAATCCATCACACTTCAAAGACCCTCATGGGGAGGGGAGGCGCTAAGCAAGCAGCACAATGAGCTACTAGCAGGAGAAATCTCGCCGTACATCTGCGTTTCATTATTGCTCTCAGCGGGTCAGACGACTCACCATGAACCAGAAGCTCCTTCAAAAAGGGTCAAATGTTCTATTTTTAACCTGAAAAGGGACTGAACCATATTTCCTCCTCTGTCGTACAGAGGGCAGTCTTTTAGTTCATGGTGAATTACAACACTAAATCATTATTTTTGGCGAACTTTGACTACTACATGAGAACATGGCTTGAATGAGGCTACTTAGGTCATCTATGCTGGATATAAAATGTCTACCCTGAGTTGCAACTTTTTTTATCTGAAACAATGACATTTGTATATTCAAGAGGCAATCAAAACATCTGCAACAATCTAGTTAAATATCCAGATGTGTAAACTAATATGATGATGGTAAAGTGATATCTGGATGGCTTCTGATAGTATTGTGTGGTGCTTCTAATTTCCTGGTCTTTATAGCAGACATGTAGAGAACAAAACACGAGGCCTTCGTGTTCTCAGACGGAGGTTTTTCATATTTACATGCAGCCATGCTGATTACAGTTGTATTAGTTATCCATCACACTTTCCTCTGTGCTTTCTCCCTTTTTTTAACGTGACAGTAATTCGAGATGTAACGGTGGTTGTCAAGTGGTGCTTGTACATCAGGGTTTCCCCCAGAAAACTTGCTAAGCCCGGTGGTCGGGGCGTCGAGGCGGTCCACCGTGTTTTTGTATTAAAAGATGTTAAGTTGACAGGAAATGTAAAAGTATTACTGTTTAATTATATGTTACGGGAAAAGATCTCCAGTGAAATGCTAGTTAAACCCACAACTAGTCTAAAAACAACAAATTTGCACTTCTGTTTAATCCAAATTAAGTCAGCGGCTCCATCAGGCCCCCAAGGGCTTCAGGGGCCCCATAAATGCTAATATATTAAAACAGACCACAGATACATAAATGTAACACTTGTTTATTGAGATTATCAATCTTGTTAAATTTTATTCAATTGTTTAGGCATACATAAATTAAATGATTTTAAATTGTTTAATATTTAAATACAAGATTTTAAGGAGCTGGCAAGTTTACTTTGTAAAACTTCAAAGAACAATATTCATAGTTAGATTGTTTTGTTACCATAGCAACAATCTGATGCTGTGAGTTTAATCTTTGAATTTACAAATACAAATTAGTAAACTGCGATTATAACTTATTGGTTTTTAGGCTGGCCAATTAAACTACTCCCTTCTCCCATATTTCACTAAATCTAACACAGAAACTGTTAGAGGTGCTGATATTTTTAGCAACAAAAGGGGCCCCTAAATCAAATTCTGCTCAAGGCCTCACTCAGCCTTGGACCGGCCCTGCATGATGAGGTAATCTGCTGCACTACGCAGAGATGCGCAACAAACGGGAGATTTAATTCTATGCTGCTAATGTGGCTTTAGTAGCTCTTCCATTGAGTTTTTAATAAGCGTCACAGAAACTATTCTGGTTGGTCGAGTTTATGGGACGAGTTTAAGTAGACAACGCATTTGATATGATTTGATGCATCGTGTAACCAGAAAAATAATACTAAAAAT